>NC_090258.1:1726018-1793518 GCF_037325665.1 Littorina saxatilis | reverse complement strand
ATTTAAATGTAACGGTTTTTAACTGCCAAAATTATGTTTTTCTTCTGGAAAAGTATGGAGTGAAAATCAGTTGGGGACAACGAACCTACCCACAAAATTTCATAAATATCGATGAAGAATTGAGATTTAACGGTTTTTAACTGCCAAAAATAAGGTTTTTTGTCTGGAAAAGTATGTCTTAAAATTCAGTTTGGGACAACGGACCCACCCTCTAAATTTCATAAAGATAGGTGAAGAATTGAAATTTAACGTTTTTTAACTGCCAAAATTATGTCTTTCTTCTGGAAAAGTATAGAGTGAAAATCAGTTGGGGACAACGAACCTACCCACAAAATTTCATAAATATCGGTGAAGAATTGAAATTTAACGGTTTTTAACTGCCAAAATTATGTTTTTCTTCTGGAAAAGTATGGAGTGAAAATAAGTTGGGGACAACAAACCTACCTTTAAAATTTCATAAGAATCAGTGAAGAAATAGGATTCAACGATTTTTTAACAGCCTTGACACTGAACATTTGATAAATCATTGGTGATGTCATCATAACCCAGTCGTTGTAGTTGTCGTCGTAGTTGTTGGTGTTGTTGTTGTCATGTTCGTTGTCGTGATTGTTGTTGTTCTCGTGTTGTTGTTGTTGTTGTTGTTGTTGTTGTTGTTGTTGTTGTTGTTATTGTTGTCGTCGTCGTCGTCGATGTCATTTGTTGTTGTTGTTGTTATCGTCGTCGTCATCGTCGTCGTTGTCAGAGGTTATTTCTAAAGATTTCATTGATAGTCTTTGTTCTCGTCCCCAAGACTTGCTAAGAACAAGCTTGGAACAGCAAGAGTTCCAAGAACAAGATTAGAACAACTCATTACAACACTACCAGTACGTCATTTGTATTTAGAACACACTTTAGAAAAAAACTCTTCAGCTACAAACCAGTCACCCTCACATGTCGGAGGTGTTTGTCTAAACCACTTACTGAAATGTTTTGAGGTTTAATGACCATACACATGTTGAACCGGTGAGTGTCTTCCGCTGCTTAATTCGCAAATAACTATTTTATTAAAGTCCGCTTGAAACGCTCAAAGATGAAATTCCATGTTAAAAAGTGACAAAAGTTTCACATTTTCCCGTTGTAACAGCTTCCGATGATATTATATGAAAATTCTGATCCTCTGAGAGGATTCCCCGAAACAAAATCAGTTTGTACGCCTAATTTTAATAGAATTGTCCAAACAGTGTCGCTAATATTGTGCTAAAAGATGAATTCTAGAACAATGTTCACAGACAGACACCACTTGGCAAAAAAATTTTCAGTGCTGGGAGATGAAAAAAAAAACTACCTCGCTACGCGCGGGCTTCGCCCGCGCTCCGCTTGGATTAAAAATATAAAAATTATGATCAAAATTAAATTTTCGAAATCAATTTAATAACACTTTCATCTTATTCCTTGTCGGTTCCTGATTCCAAAAACATATAGATATGATATGTTTGGATTGAAAACACGCTCAGAAAGTTAAAACGAAGAGAGGTACAGAAAAGCGTGCATGCTATCCTTCTCAGCGCAACTACTACCCCGCTCTTCTTGTCAATTTCACTGCCTTTGCCATGAGCGGTGGACTGACGATGCTACGAGTATACGGTCTTGCTGAAAAATTGCATTGCGTTCAGTTTCATTCTGTGAGTTCGACAGCTACTTGACTAAATGTTGTATTTTTGCCTTACGCGACTTGTTGTATACTATAAACAGCAAAAAACACAGCTCAGAGTATACGTTTTTAAGTATACGGTGATATCGTTTTCTCCCATTATTACGCGCGCTCGCAGATTAAAGAAACTAAACACTGTCAAGTTTACCAAAAAACACCCTGCCCACACAACCCCACCAACAATTCACTCCAACACTGAGACAAGGAAAACACAACGTAACAGAAACCCACCCAAATATAAACACAACGTAACAGAAACCCACCCAAATATAAACACAACGTAACAGAAACCCACCCAAATATAAACACAACGTAACAGAAACCCACCCAAATATAAACACAACGTAACAGAAACCCACCCAAATATAAACACAACGTAACAGAAACCCAAATATAAACAAAACAACACGAGTCCACCGTTGTTCGCGCGCTTAAAGCTATACTAAAACATTTAGTCCTTGTCAGCCTTAAACTTTGAAAATAAACACACTTGATACTTTTCACCTAAAAAGACTAGTAAGTCCTTGACTGGCCAGTATTAACAGCTAGTGTGTTTTTAGCGTAGCAATAGGCTCCGATATTTAGACGAGACAAGTATAATTCAGACGAATCAAAGCA
The DNA here is from genome assembly GCF_037325665.1 of Littorina saxatilis. Lineage (NCBI taxonomy): Eukaryota > Metazoa > Mollusca > Gastropoda > Littorinimorpha > Littorinidae > Littorina > Littorina saxatilis. The sequence goes on along the minus strand of NC_090258.1, from coordinate 1,791,210 downwards.
TAATACTTGTTCGAGTCTAAATATCGGACCTTATTGCTACGCTGACAACACAATAGCGTTTATATTGCTAGTCTGACGTGAAATTCTATGTTTGAAACTTGTTTTTATCAGCGACAACTACCCGCATGGTCCATGCTGGCTGTTGCGGACGACGTTTTAGTGCGCAAATCTCGGTCGCATGTACAGACGGAAGCACGGAGAAGACCGAGATAACCGGATGCTTTGCATTGCGTCACTTTGCCTGGTTTCATATTTCGTCACAAAGCATATAAATATGTAACATTCCATTTGCTATTCAAAAGTCTGGCTTCTGCTGCGAATAGCTTTTTCGCGAATTGTTATAATTACTGCAGTTACTCTGTTGATGCTAGGAGAACAAGAATTGTTTCAGAAGAGAGTCAACGATTGAATTTTTCAGATTCTCGCGATCACCATTCAAACGCAATTCATTCAGTGAAGCATTGACCTAATCTAAAACACAAATGAGAACAAAAAACCGATTAATTTCAGAACAACAACACATTCCCCACACAATCCCAAAGCCAGACTAGACAGACTGGATTACACCACCCAAAGACAAAACAAAGTGACACCACAAAAACACAACTTAAGCGACAAACAGATATATAGTAACGCCCCCTCTCACTACGACGACTGCTATACCCATCATGGACACCATAACCGCCACATCCATCATCATAAACCCCAGCCGTTCCAAAATGGCTGTAGACAGACAGTTCACAGACGGTTAACGTTCACAAACATCATTCAGACAGTCAACACAGCTGCGACTATCTTCCAGAGACTCGTATCTCCCTTTCTCATCCATGGACAATTTAAAACCTTCTGGCAGAAAGTCTTTAGAGTCTTGGCACTGTGTCCCTTGTCGGAAATGCGCATCTCTCGCCATCGTCCATTAGCGACTTAGAACCTTCTGGCAAGAAAAAAGTCACTACAATCTCATGATACTCGTGTATTTTCAAATCCACCCCCGCGTATTGGTACCCGCACAAGAATGGCGGAAGACCAGTACGAGAGAAACGCTGTTCAAATTCCCATCAACGTTATCAGATTTGAAGTACTGTCATCACCACCTACTCTTTCCCTCAAGGGCGTGATTGCACGAGCGAAAGGCCTGGGTTTAATTCACACCCTTAAGCCCGTGTTAGACTTAGGAATCACCAGTCAAACCGAGACAGTGTACTCCAAGGGGATATGGGGAGAGCCGCCATCTGGTGGGAGAGTTGGTACCTCGTCCAATTTATGGTCCAATTTCTTCTCAAGGCATTAAGCCGGGCTAAAATGATGCGTAGGAGATTGAGAGAGAGAGAGGGGGATCTTTGTAGGGACCTAAATCAGGTTAGTCGGTTCGCGAGTGACTATGGTCGCGGCCTGTGGTGATTCGTTTCTCTTATTTCGTTTTCATGTCTGGTCGGATTGTTACTTTTGTTTGTATAGTGTCTGTACGGGCTGTGTGCTTGTCATGCCTTGTTTGTTTAGTGTCTGTACGGGCTGTGTGCTTGTCATGCCTTGTTTGTTTAGTGTCTGTACGGGCTGTGTGCTTGTCATGCCTTGTTTGTTTTGTGTCTGTACGGGCTTTGTGCTTGTCATGCCTTGTTTGTTTTGTGTCTGTACGGGATGTGTGCTTGTCATGCCTTGTTTGTTTTGTGTCTGTACGGGCTGTGTGCTTGTCATGCCTTGTTTGTTTAGTGTCTGTACGGGCTGTGTGCTTGTCATGCCTTGTTTGTTTTGTGTCTGTACGGGATGTGTGCTTGTCATGCCTTGTTTGTTTAGTGTCTGTACGGGCTGTGTGCTTGTCATGCCTTGTTTGTTTAGTGTCTGTACGGGCTGTGTGCTTGTCATGCCTTGTTTGTTTTGTGTCTGTACGGGCTGTGTGCTTGTCATGCCTTGTTTGTTTTGTGTCTGTACGGGCTGTGTGCTTGTCATGCCTTGTTTGTTTTGTGTCTGTACGGGCTGTGTGCTTGTCATGCCTTGTTTGTTTTGTGTTTGTACGGGCTTTCTGCTTTCCATGCCTTGTTTGTTTAGTGTCTGTACGGGCTTTGTGCTTGTCATGCCTTGTTTGTTTTGTGTCTGTACGGGCTGTGTGCTTGTCATGCCTTGTTTGTTTTGTGTTTGTACGGGCTTTCTGCTTTCCATGCCTTGTTTGTTTAGTGTCTGTACGGGCTTTGTGCTTGTCATGCCTTGTTTGTTTAGTGTCTGTACGGGCTTTGTGCTTTCCATGCCTTGTTTGTTTTGTGTCTGTACGGGCTGTGTGCTTGTCATGCCTTGTTTGTTTTGTGTCTGTACGGGCTGTGTGCTTTCCATGCCTTGTTTGTTTTGTGTCTGTACGGGCTGTGTGCTTTCCATGCCTTGTTTGTTTAGTGTCTGTACGGGCTTTGTGCTTGTCATGCCTTGTTTGTTTTGTGTCTGTACGGGCTGTGTGCTTGTCATGCCTTGTTTGTTTTGTGTCTGTACGGGCTTTGTGCTTGTCATGCCTTGTTTGTTTTGTGTCTGTACGGGCTTTGTGCTTGTCATGCCTTGTTTGTTTTGTGTCTGTACGGGCTGTGTGCTTCTCATGCCTTGTTTGTTTAGTGTCTGTACGGGCTGTGTGCTTGTCATGACTTGTTTGTTTTGTGTCTGTACGGGCTGTGTGCTTGTCATGCCTTGTTTGTTTTGTGTTTGTACGGGCTTTCTGCTTTCCATGCCTTGTTTGTTTAGTGTCTGTACGGGCTTTGTGCTTGTCATGCCTTGTTTGTTTTGTGTCTGTACGGGCTGTGTGCTTGTCATGCCTTGTTTGTTTTGTGTCTGTACGGGCTGTGTGCTTGTCATGCCTTGTTTGTTTTGTGTCTGTACGGGCTGTGTGCTTGTCATGCCTTGTTTGTTTAGTGTCTGTACGGGCTGTGTGCTTTCCATGCCTTGTTTGTTTTGTGTCTGTACGGGCTGTGTGCTTGTCATGCCTTGTTTGTTTTGTGTCTGTACGGGCTGTGTGCTTGTCATGCCTTGTTTGTTTTGTGTCTGTACGGGCTGTGTGCTTGTCATGCCTTGTTTGTTTAGTGTCTGTACGGGCTGTGTGCTTGTCATGCCTTGTTTGTTTTGTGTCTGTACGGGCTGTGTGCTTTCCATGCCTTGTTTGTTTAGTGTCTGTACGGGCTGTGTGCTTGTCATGCCTTGTTTGTTTTGTGTCTGTACGGGCTTTGTGCTTGTCATGCCTTGTTTGTTTAGTGTCTGTACGGGCTGTGTGCTTGTCATGCCTTGTTTGTTTTGTGTCTGTACGGGCTGTGTGCTTGTCATGCCTTGTTTGTTTTGTGTCTGTACGGGCTGTGTGCTTGTCATGCCTTGTTTGTTTAGTGTCTGTACGGGCTGTGTGCTTGTCATGCCTTGTTTGTTTTGTGTCTGTACGGGCTGTGTGCTTGTCATGCCTTGTTTGTTTAGTGTCTGTACGGGCTGTGTGCTTGTCATGCCTTGTTTGTTTTGTGTCTGTACGGGCTGTGTGCTTGTCATGCCTTGTTTGTTTTGTCTCTGTACGGGCTGTGTGCTTGTCATGCCTTGTTTGTTTAGTGTCTGTACGGGCTGTGTGCTTGTCATGCCTTGTTTGTTTTGTGTCTGTACGGGCTGTGTGCTTGTCATGCCTTGTTTGTTTTGTGTCTGTACGGGCTGTGTGCTTGTCATGCCTTGTTTGTTTTGTGTCTGTACGGGCTGTGTGCTTGTCATGCCTTGTTTGTTTAGTGTCTGTACGGGCTTTGTGCTTGTCATGCCTTGTTTGTTTTGTGTCTGTACGGGCTGTGTGCTTGTCATGCCTTGTTTGTTTTGTGTCTGTACGGGCTTTGTGCTTGTCATGCCTTGTTTGTTTTGTGTCTGCGCGGGCTTTGTGCTTGTCATGCCTTGTTTGTTTTGTGTCTGTACGGGCTGTGTGCTTGTCATGCCTTGTTTGTTTAGTGTCTGTACGGGCTTTGTGCTTGTCATGCCTTGTTTGTTTTGTGTCTGTACGGGCTGTGTGCTTGTCATGCCTTGTTTGTTTAGTGTCTGTACGGGCTTTATGCTTTCCATGCCTTGTTTGTTTAGTGTCTGTACGGGCTGTGTGCTTGTCATGCCTTGTTTGTTTTGTGTCTGTACGGGCTGTGTGCTTTCCATGCCTTGTTTGTTTTGTGTCTGTACGGGCTTTGTGCTTGTCATGCCTTGTTTGTTTTGTGTCTGTACGGGCTGTGTGCTTGTCATGCCTTGTTTGTTTAGTGTCTGTACGGGCTGTGTGCTTTCCATGCCTTGTTTGTTTTGTGTCTGTACGGGCTGTGTGCTTGTCATGCCTTGTTTGTTTTGTGTCTGTACGGGCTTTGTGCTTGTCATGCCTTGTTTGTTTTGTGTCTGTACGGGCTGTGTGCTTGTCATGCCTTGTTTGTTTTGTGTCTGTACGGGCTGTGTGCTTGTCATGCCTTGTTTGTTTTGTGTCTGTACGGGCTGTGTGCTTGTCATGCCTTGTTTGTTTAGTGTCTGTACGGGCTTTGTGCTTGTCATGCCTTGTTTGTTTTGTGTCTGTACGGGCTTTGTGCTTGTCATGCCTTGTTTGTTTAGTGTCTGTACGGGCTTTGTGCTTGTCATGCCTTGTTTGTTTTGTGTCTGTACGGGCTGTGTGCTTGTCATGCCTTGTTTGTTTTGTGTCTGTACGGGCTTTGTGCTTGTCATGCCTTGTTTGTTTAGTGTCTGTACGGGCTTTGTGCTTGTCATGCCTTGTTTGTTTTGTGTCTGTACGGGCTGTGTGCTTGTCATGCCTTGTTTGTTTTGTGTCTGTACGGGCTGTGTGCTTGTCATGCCTTGTTTGTTTTGTGTCTGTACGGGCTTTGTGCTTGTCATGCCTTGTTTGTTTTGTGTCTGTACGGGCTGTGTGCTTGTCATGCCTTGTTTGTTTTGTCTCTGTACGGGCTGTGTGCTTGTCATGCCTTGTTTGTTTAGTGTCTGTACGGGCTTTGTGCTTGTCAAGCCTTGTTTGTATAGTGTCTGTACGGGCTTTGTGCTTGTCATGCCTTGTTTGTTTAGTGTCTGTACGGGCTGTGTGCTTGTCATGCCTTGTTTGTTTTGTGTCTGTACGGGCTGTGTGCTTGTCATGCCTTGTTTGTTTAGTGTCTGTACGGGCTGTGTGCTTTCCATGCCTTGTTTGTTTAGTGTCTGTACGGGCTGTGTGCTTTCCATGCCTTGTTTGTTTAGTGTCTGTACGGGCTGTGTGCTTGTCATGCCTTGTTTGTTTTGTGTCTGTACGGGCTGTGTGCTTGTCATGCCTTGTTTGTTTTGTGTCTGTACGGGCTGTGTGCTTGTCATGCCTTGTTTGGGTTCTTCTCAAGGTCAGTTTGGTCTCGCTGTTCTTTCCGACAGTAAGGATAATGTTGACCTTGGGGAGATAACTGTCCTCGGCCATTGTTGTCCTGGAAGATTATCTTCCTTGGTGATTACAGTCATTAGAGTGTTGCCTCGTATGCAGAATTCCAGTTTTGACAATATCGACGATTGTTTTCGATGTGACGAAATATTTGCTTTTCAACGCTACTAGGCGTTAACTGTAGGTCTGGGGTTTTCAGCTTGGATAATGCAGGAACATGAAGGTTTTTTTCCCTTTAAATTATTCCCCCCTCTGCTGCTTTCCCTCTGTACACTAGAAAGGGTGTTTATTCGCGGTAATCACCCAGCACCTGAGCGATAACCGCCCAGCAACCCCCGTGAATCCTCGAGAGCTCACGGGAAAGTAGTCATAGTTTGTCGGGACTACTTTTTCGCACTAAGAAGTTCTAAATGCCCAAAATGTATATAACACACATCTCTGGTGCATATAACACATACATGAAGCATTTAGACTGGCAACTGGACGCTTAAACACATGCACATCAATACAAAAAAATAACTTAAAAAACCCTCTAAAAATAAATCCAAAGACTATTTAAGCTTGTTACTAATTGTTTGTCTGTGCACTTAAAAGACCGTTGAGTCAATATATTCGTCATTGTAACGTATTGTTGTGTCAATAACACACGTTGCAACAGCTTACCTTTCTTGGGTTTTGATTCTATAAAAACAAAACAAAACAAGAAATTCCTCCGAGGTAGGAAAAACACCCCCGTCAAAGGGAAATAACCTTCTCAGTTAGTGGCAGTGACTGAGTGAGAATGGTTATTTCCCTTTGACCATTAAGATGTCCCTCTATAAGTCCTTGTATAATTTTAATCCACCAATAACTCCCTAACCGTGTGTTTGACTGGTCCCAATTTTTGTAAGGACCGTCTCAGGAATGTATAGAACCTGTTCATCAAGTTTGGTGACGATCGGTCCGTTCATTCTTGAGATCTATATGCGAACACAAACACACAAACAAACAAACAAACAAACAAACAAACAAACACATCGACCGAAACCTATACACACCCCTATACCGGGGGTGTAAAGACTTGGGCTGTGTTCTGAATCAATATTTACTTTGTACGAAACAGCGCGAGTGAACCTGCAAACTATGACAGTAGCGTCCCTTGGTATGAACCAAGGGCCGCCACTTTCTTTCTTCAAAACTTCGTCGACTGCGAGTCGTTTCGAAAATCAACAATATTTAATTCTAAAACAAAACACACCCCAAAAAAGCACACACTCAATCAAATCTAAGCAGAATAACAACTTAACAGTCTACTTGATTTTATTCAAAACAAAACAAAACTACCATCAAGGGCTGGCAGAATTGAATGATTTTTACGGACGTAGTATAATCACTTACCTACGCGAATACACTGGCAAGTGATCAGGATTGGATCAAACTGTGGCACAAAAACGCCTTTTTTCTTTGAAAAGTGAAGAAAGGAGGAACAAAAAGATTACACACCTCGTCTCAGTTGATATTGAAAATAACGGTCTCAGTTCCCGGTTATGAAAAATCTTGCTTAAGCTAGCATTTGTCATGATCCGCAAACTTCGACCATTATTTTTCATATCCACTGACATTCGGCGCGTAACATTTACATGTGTACGAACAAGGAGAAAAAGATAAATTGGTATTTAAAACTTTTTTTCTTACATCTCGGGACATGTTTTGTCACATCATTTTTATATTTAGTCAAGTTTTGACTAAATATTTTAACATCGAGGGGGAATCGAAACGAGGGTCGTGGTGTATGTGCGTGTGTGTGTGTGTGTGTGTGTGTGTGTGTGTGTGTGTGTGTGTCTGTGTGTGTGTGTATGTGTGTGTAGAGTGATTCAGACTAAACTACTGGACCGATCTTTATGAAATTTGACATGAGAGTTTCTGGGTATGAAATCCCCGAACGTTTTTTTCATTTTTTTGATAAATGTCTTTGATGACGTCATATCCGGCTTTTCGTGAAAGTTGAGGCGGCACTGTCACGCCCTCATTTTTCAACCAAATTGGTTGAAATTTTGGTAAAGTAATCTTCGACGAAGCCCGGACTTCGGTATTGCATTTCAGCGTGGTGGCTTAAAAATTAATTAATGACTTTGGTCATTAAAAATCTGAAAATTGTAAAAAAAAAAAAAAAATTTATAAAACGATCCAAATTTACGTTTATCTTATTCTCCATCATTTGCTGATTCCAAAAACATATAAATATGTTATATTTGGATTAAAAACAAGCTCTGAAAATTAAATATATAAAAATTATTATCAAAATTAAATTGTCGAAATCAATTTAAAAACACTTTCATCTTATTCCTTGTCGGTTCCTGATTCCAAAAACATATAGATATGATATGTTTGGATTAAAAAGACGCCTCCCACCCCTAACAAAGAATACAAGGAGTTTCTTTTTGTTTTGTTTTAATCTCCCTCTCTCTCTCTCTCTCTCTCTCTCTCTCTCTCTCTCTCTCTCTCTCTCTCTCTCTCTCTCTCTCTCTCCCTCTCTCTCTCTTTCTCTCTCTCTCTGTCTGTCTGTCTCTCTCTCTCTCTCTCCCTCTCTCTCTCTCTCTCTCTCTCTCTCTTTCTCTCTCTCTCTCTCTCTCTCTCTCTCTCTCTCTCTCTCACTTGAAGAAGCTGAACTCGCTCCAGCGTAGAGCTGCTAAACTAGTTCTGCCCAGTCCATCTCTTTCTACAAAGGAAAAGATGAAAAGTATTGGGATGTTAAGCTTAAAAAAGCAGCTTTTGTATAATAAATGTTCATTTATGTATAAAGTCGTCTATAAGGACGCCCCAACATATCTTATACAACTCTTCAAATCATCTCCGTCATATTATTCAAACACTCGAAATAACCTTGCCTTGTCAAGGCCCCGCATCGATTTGTTTAAAACTAGTTTTTCTTATTCTGGTGCGTTCCTTTGGAATTCACTACCTGTAAATATCAAGTCATGTCTGTCATTATCTTCTTTTAAAAGACAGCTCCGAAAGCACCTCTCTAACGACTAAGTCGGTGTACAATTTGTGCGAGTGTGTGTGAAAGAGAAAGTGTATAGTATGCTTCCATTAACAAGCACACTTTTGACTTTTTTTATTTTGTTATACTTTTCCCCACATAATTTTGTTTTATTTGATTTTTTGTTTAAATGTTTTCATTCTTCATATTTGTTCTTTGTTTCATGTGTGTATTATAGTAGGGACTAGCTGTAAGAAAGGACCATATGGACCTAATGCTATCATCCCTCGGTAATAAAGTTTTCGAGTTCGAGTTCGAGTTCGAGTTCTCCCTCTCTCTCTCCCTCTCCCATCCTCTCTCTCTCGCTTTTTCTACCCACCCCCCCCCCCCTCCCCCTGCTTTTTCCAAATCATTCCCCAAACACAACCCCTCACTCTCCCCTCCCACACACGTTTTTGTCAAATCGTAAGTACCTTGTCAGATGTCTCACATTAAAAGCGCACGCCACCACCACTGCCTGACGAAGAGGCACGACACAAGAGAACACACACATACAATCGATACCATCCCAACAGTTTATGAAGAAAGACACAATGTCTGGAGTGTTCATCGGGTCTTGTGCAATCAGAACACCTCTAAAATTGCGCGTTGGGACAATCGCGTAGCACGTGCCAGAGACTTCGGACAATGGCGTTTTGCACCAGACCACCACGCTTATCGGTGAGACGCGAAAAATCAAATATCCTTCAATTTGCTTTCGATACTCTGGATCATAGTTGTTTTTGCTTTGAATTTTTCATGGAGAAGTGAGTTGGGGTGTTATTGCCCGGGCAGACACACATGGAGCTTGTTTTTGATGTTTGAAACTGATACTGCGGAGTAAGACATAAAATCCGAGTGCCATAAGGTAGAATAACGAATAAGAATAATAATAATAATAAATGAGAATTGATATAGCGCAACATCATAACTTTACAATTATGCTCTTTGCGCTTGACACATTTAAAATTAAAACACAGTTATACAAGCATTTACATCTACATTCATGGTCAGCAACGCTGAATTAAAAGCATACACCATCAAACATACATTACAACAGATTCTTCCACTAACTAAGTAATAAAAACATGAATAAAATAGATAGTGAAAACAAGGAAATACCAGCTGAATACCCTTAATCAAACAGAACATGTTATCAACAATACTGAAAACAGCCCTAGATGTTTATATACATTATCACATTATCACTAAAACAACAAATACACTACATGTAGCCTACTGATGGACTGAGAAAACAAAATCAGGGGTTGTATTTCTTGAAGAGGTGCGTTTTAAGTGCTCGTTTGAATGCTTGGGGTGACTGAGAGTGGCGGATGTGCAAGGGGAGAGAATTCCATTGTGTGGGTGCGCAGAAAGTAAAAGTGCGTTGTCCGTATGTTTTGGTTTTGGTGTGTGGAATGGTGAGGATGCGACAGTCAGAAGAGGCACGGAGTTGTCTTGCTGGAGAATAGACGGTGAGGAGTTCAGAGAAGTAAGCAGGAGACGAGCCAGAAAAGAAGTTAAAGCAGAGGGTGGACAGTTTGTAGGCAATGCGGGTTTGAATAGGTAACCAGTGCAGTGTGTGAATAAGTGGTGTTGCGTGATCTCGTTTTCGTGCTTTCAGAATAAGGCGTGCTGCCGAGTTTTGGACTTTTTGTAGTTTATGCAGGGGGTACAGAGGACAGCCAGAGAGAAGAGAGTTGCAGTAGTCAAGTTTAGAAAGAACAAAGGCACAGACAAGAGTGTTAGTTGTGTAGCGGGAGAGCCCTACTAGCTCAGAGTTGCAGGTACTCAGTGACCCCACCTTCCTTCTAGTCACCCCCACCTTTCCTGTAGATACCCCCATCCCCTCCCTTACAGCCAGCCCACAGCGATCACAGAGAGGGTATAAAAGAGGCCGGCTCTGCGAGTCTCGTCGATCTTAGCGTACAACCCCTTCATGTCCCAAATAGATACTTATTCTGGGGACACAAATCGAAACTTACATACATACGAGTCTCGTCATATCTTAGCGTACAACCCCTTCATGTCCCAAATAGATACTTATTCTGGGGACACAAATAGAAACTTACATACGAGTCTCGTCAGTCATCGCTGAATAAGTGCTTGCTCTCTTTCCCTCGTCTCTCTCTCTCTTTCCTACACGCTGCATAAGTGTGTACTCTCTATCACTTTTATCTGTCTCTGTTTCGTTGTTCGTTTTGTCTCTCAGCGTTGAATTTAAATGCTGTGTGTTCTGCTTGTTCGTTTTGTCTCTCAGCGTTGAATTTAAATGCTGTGTGTCCTGCTTGTTCGTTTTGTCTCTCAGCGTTGAATTTAAATGCTGTGTGTTCTGCTTGTTCGTTTTGTCTCTCAGCGTTGAATTTAAATGCTGTGTGTTCTGCTTGTTCGTTTTGTCTCTCAGCGTTGAATTTAAATGCTGTGTGTCCTGCTTGTTCGTTTTGTCTCTCAGCGTTGAATTTAAATGCTGTGTGTCTTGCTTGTTCGTTTTGTCTCTCAGCGTTGCATTTAAATGCTGTGTGTCTTGCTTGTTCGTTTTGTCTCTCAGCGTTGAATTTAAATGCTGTGTGTCTTGCTTGTTCGTTTTGTCTCTCAGCGTTGAATTTAAATGCTGTGTGTCCTGCTTGAGCCGTAGGTGCTAGTTACTGATCGGACTGAGTTGGGGGTAAAGGCTAGGTAAAGTTAAGGATTGTTTTGTGCTTTGTTTGATGGGTTTGTTTACTTGCTTTTCATGTAATATAGTGTAAATAAAACCTTGTAACTGTTCTCTATGAGTTATGGTGAACATCACTGCACGTACGAGAGGTGAGCGTGAACATGCGTGTGTCGGTGAACGAACGTAAGTGTGTGAGCTTGCTTTCAGTGTGTCATGTATTGTGACTTCTGCCTCTCCTTGACTGTTGTCCTGTAAACATGTGTTGTTAAAACTGTACGTGGCAAATTCTGACATCCAAAACACACTTCACAATATTGATGTAACACACAGTCTAGATTACTAAGAAACACAGGGTTTCCTCTGAATACCGAGGTCGGCTAGTATTGTAGGCACATGTATTGAACACAACGCGAGGCATAGACTAAACTGATTGTGCAACTACATTACATAGGGCTAGAGTAAAGGAAGATAAATAGTTGCTCTCCTCGGCAATCTTCAGCCTCCCCCTGAGAACAAATAATGAGGATACGGACCCTCTCTAGGGCTCCGGTTACACTTGTTTGAGAGGAGAGTGTGTGGTGCTGATCTTACGAAGCTCAAAATAAGCTTTGTTTGTTTGTTTGTTTGCTTAACGCCCAGCCGACCGCGAAGGGCCATATCAGGGCGGTGCTGCTTTGACATATAACGTGCGCCACACACAAGACAGAAGTCGCAGCACAGGCTTCAGTGTCTCACCCAGTCACATTATTCTGACACCGGACCAACCAGTCCTAGCACTAACTCCATAATGCCAGACGCCAGGCGGAGCAGCCACTAGATTGCCAATTTTAAAGTCTTAGGTATGACCCGGCCGGGGTTCGAACCCACGACCTCCCGATCACGGGGCGGACGCCTTACCACTAGGCCAACCGTGCCGGTTTCAAAATAAGCTGCTCTACAGACTAAAGATATATGTTTGTTAAGGGTCATGTATCCTTGGCATTCGATGTCATTAATCCAACAAATAAGCCCACAAATTTGTGGGGCACATTTCCAGTTTGTGGACCACAAAATGAAGGCCAAAACAAAATGTGGGGCACAAAATGTGCGCCATAAAAATAAAGGCAAATAAAAGTAGTCCTTAAATAAAATATGAAGCAAGTTTTTGTGGACCATAAAATTCGATTGATCACTTTCCCGAGAAGTCGGGTTTAAGACGCTCTTCCTCAGTGGAGTACATGGATAGTAGTGTTGACGAAAAAACATGGCTCGCAAACGAAGATTCGTCCAAATGATGGTTAAAAACAACCTGCAGCGGACGAAAGCTGAAAAGTAAAGGTACATACAGTTCAAACAATCATTCAGCTGTATTTATTTGACCTTACACAGACTGTAGGAAGAGGCAAACCGTCTTGAACAATATTTTTCCCCATAAAGCGACTCCAAGAACACAGAAGACTCGAAGGTGAGTGACGTACCTTGTAGTCTTTCTGTGATAGTAGTAGTCCAGTGGACGATACCTTCCGCCTGTGCCGACTGACACAGTGACACTGAGTCGACTGACAGTGAGTGACTCGAGTCAGTGAGTCGAAATGACACCTGTTGCAACACATACTACCATAAACCCACTCTCAGTTATGAAACGAAACATGGAAACTTACCTCTCGTTATATGCAAAGGTTCGCCCGTCCCAATTCTCTCGCATTAGCAAACATCATTGCCTATTGGAGATTCTTTCCAAACAGAGAGCCTTCGATCCGCCATTAACTAAACACCGAAACGCAGTAGGTCTGAAAACCACGCTCAACGTCCAAAATAAGGAGGAAAAAAAAGAGCCGCAAAAACACTGTTTAAGCCCCACAAATATTTGTCCTTATTTTTTATGAAGCTTAATTTGTGCCCCTTATTTTATGCTCCACAAATACAGTTTGTGGCCCACAAAACCAAAATGTGTCCCATAAAAATAAGCCCAAAAAATTGTGAGGCACATTTGCAGTTTGTGGGCCACAAATGTGTGCCCTTATTTTGTTGGATTAATGACAACGAATGCCAAGGATAGTCATGTCAGATGAAAGGGTGAATCCAAGGTTTCTAGCTGATGGTGAGAAAAGAATGTCGGTGTTGCCTATTTGAACAGAAACAGGTTGGGGAGAGGGAAATGTAGTGTTCTTCTAGACAGGAAAAAGCAAGAAATAAATAGATAATTGAAACTAACTGAGTAACTGACCAACTAATTAACTAACTAACTAACTAACTAAAAACTAACTAACTAACTTTAAACAAATAACTTACTATAAAAACTAACTAACTGACAGACCGACCGACCGACCGACCGACCGACCGACCGACCGACCGACCGACCGACCGACCGACCGACCGACCGACCGACCGACCGACCGACCGACTGACTGACTGACTGACTGACTGACTGACTGACTGACTAGCTAAGTTATGCATTGAAAAGGCAGATGCATTCAATGAAAATATACAAAACTACAAAAGTAAGAACACAAACACACACACAAAAACGATAAACGTAAACACGCTGTGATTTGCATGTACAGTTTCACTGTGCAAAAGACATAAAACACAAGAAACAGAAGACAAATAAAGTATGGAATGAAAAAGGAAAGTGAGTCATTGTAAATACTATATCATCTTATTTTACATAAATAAAGATGAAAGGCTAGATATTACTTTTACAAACTTTTTTTTTAAGCGAGAACATTCTACCAAATTACATCTACTTAGGCAACGAAACTCTAGCAGATTTACCAAGAAAAAGATACTTCATAAAGAGGAACGAAGCGTTTTCGTTTGTTTACCAAAGCGATGACAAATAAAAACATTACCCACAGTGTCTCGTCGCACAGGATGTTTTAGATTCATAAGGGCGTATTTTTTTGTGAAAACAAAAACTGCCTACACAAAAGGGGAAATACTTCTTCCGACAATGCCGTTCGAGGGAATCTAGCAAACCAATTACAGTTTAATCGCCTTAGCTCTACGGTGAGAAGTGGGCAGTGCGGAAGAACACAGTATCAATTTGTTGTCATTATGACAAGACTGCGTCATCTCAATATCATTCAAATAGCATCTCGAGATGAACTCTGTCAGCAGATTTGTAGAAAAATCCTTTCGCACTATGTTTTCGACTTAAAATGTACGCCTGGCTGGTTTTGCCATGTAATATTATTTTGTGGTTCTGACAAAACGTCTGTACTTTTAGTGTGCGGTCTAGGAGCAGAAACACAAAGTATCGGTGCAATACAAAGAGAAACACAAAAACAGCGACGTACTCAGGTGGAAAAGTGTAACATAACATGTACAACAACCATGAAAACAACAACAACATCACCAACAACATCATCAACAACAACATCATCAACAACAACATCAACAACACCAACAACAACATTGAGAGAAATGTAAGAAGACCTCACACACACTCGCACACACACACACACGCACACACACACCCACACACACACACACACACACACACACACACACACACACACACACACACACACACACACACACGGATGGGGCCTCCAGCAGACCGGGCATGTCCTCTCAAGAGTAAACGTAGCAGAGAAGGGTTGCTGTTGTTTTTTGCGGACGTCTGGTACAAATGTTAGACATCATTCCTTCTTCGTTCTCTTTATTTGTAGGTCCCCAACTCCGCCATTTTGGACTGTAAGTTAGACTGGGATGCGGATTCCAAAGCGTTCTTCACACAGAAAAAGCGAGATGAATATTGGGAAGATTTCGGCAAGCGATCTTCGGTGTAATAGGATCAACCAGCGATTAGACTGCACTCATGGTGTGCATGTTTCATACAAATGTGAAATTAACAAGTCAATTCAGTAGGGTGGGTTTAAAAAAAATTTTTTAGGTATATGTGTGAATAGAATTGCTATTTTTTTTAATTGCCGTTTCAGGCATGTTTCGCACAATTGTGAAATTTTTTCCATGATACAGAATGACATTTAAATGTGGAATTTGTGTATGCATAATTATTAGCTATATAAATGTGTACTTGCATGATTAAGATGTTTCGTTTATTAAATCATGTCACCTGCATGTGTTATTCTGTGAACAAAATTATGTAATTGGAATTACAATTACCTGTTACGGACTACATGCTTACACGTATTGTTTGAAACAAGAATTAAAACCAAGTCGCGTGAGGCGAAATTACAACATTTAGTCAATCTGTCGAACGCACAGAATGAAACAGAACGCACTGCATTTTTTTTTACCAAGACAATACAGCTTCGTCAATCCCCGTGGCAAGGAAATCGCTCACTTTTCACGTGCAAAACGAAGTGAAATTGACAAGCCAATTTAGCGCGGTAGCGTATTGCGATAAGCTTGAAAGTGCATGTTTCTGTATTCTTTTTAAATTTTGGAGCTTGTCTGTACTGCATAAAAAAAAAACCACATTATGTCTATATGTTTTTGAAATCAAGAAATGGTAATAAGATGAAATCTTTTTGGGATCGATTTCTAAAATTCTAATCGTAGTACCTTACTAACCTATTTGTGTTTATTGTGATCACATTTTTAAACATAACATATGTATCTATTTTTAGATTTAGAATGCGATGAAGAATACGATGTAATCATTGTTAAATCTGTTTGCGAAAATTCGATTTAAATGACAATTTAATGAGCAAACTAATTAATTAATTTTGAAGCTTCTAAGCTGCAATGCAATCCCATAGTCCGGACTTCGTAAAACATTGCTTGACCAAAATGTCAACCAATTTGGTTGAGAAATTAGAGCGTGACAGTGCTGCCTCAACTTTCACATAAAAGCCAGATATGACGTCATCGAAGAAATGTATCCAAAATATGAGAGAGAAAAATCTGGGGATATCATACTTAGGATCTCACATGTTTCACGAAGATCGGTCCAGCAGTTTCTCTGAATCGCTATACACACACACACACACACACACACACACACACACACACACACACACACACACACACACACACACACACACACACACACACACACACACACACACATACACCACGACCCTCATCTCGATTCCCCGTCTATGTTAAAACATTTCGTCACAACTTGATTTTGCTGTATGGTTGTGAGGTGTGGGGATATGATTCATTAGACATATTGTCAAGGTTTCAATTGCGATCTTTAAAAATGCTTCTTGATGTATATAAAACTACACCCACTTGTATGGTCTACGGAGAGCTTGGTCGTTATCCAATTAGAATTGAGGTACAATGTCAGTTACTGGTTTATTGGTATAAACTGATGAAAGAAATGAACGATGGTGCGAATAAGATGTCCTGTTTAATGTTAAAACTACATTTGAAGTTGTACCATGTACAAAACGTTAAATTGCCCTGGTTGTCGCATGTCAATACTATGTTAAATAAGTTGAGTCTATCATATTTATGGACAACTCAGAGTCTTGCCGTCTCAGGTTTTAAAAACGTTGTAAAACAAAGGCTAAGAGATCAATTCCTGCAGGAATGGAACACTGACGTGAATGCCTACAGCTTGTGTTTTAATTACAGAATATATAACAAGGATTTTTGTCTGGAAAGGTATTTGCTTTGGTTGCCTAGGAAATTCCAAGTTAAATTAGCAAAATTTAGAACAAGCAATCATAAGTTGCCAATACATCAGCACAGATTTTTTAATGCTCTTAGAAATGAAAGATTGTGTGATATGTGCGATAAAAATGAATTAGGTCATGAGTTTCACTATTTGTTCATTTGTACCGACGAAAGTATAGTGTCTGAAAGAAGAAAATTAATTAGTCCTTACCCAGCAAACAATTTTACGTTGTATTCACGTTATATTCACGTTGGGTTACGTTGGGTTTACGTTGCGTTTCAACGGTTTTTTACGTAGATTTGTATGGACGAAATCACGTGGGAATAACGTTGGAAAACAACGTTGCATTTTACGTGACACCAACGTGAATGCAACGTGAATTATTGGTGGAGGTGGATTGTTCGTAAAAACATTACATGAATGTTACGTTGTCACAACGTGAATTTTTGGTTGTGGTTGTGGTTTGGTTGAAATTGCGTTGCATTTATACGTAATGTCCACGTGAATGGAACGTAAATTTTAGGTCAAAATTTCACCGTAGATCAAAAATTACGTGAATTCTACGTTGACACAACGTAAAAGTTGTGTTTTGGTGCATTTTTCCTGATAAAATTGACGTGAATTACACGTCGACACAACGTGAATGTTTGGTTGTGGTTGTGGTTTGGTTTGATTTCGACGTGAATGCAACGTTGAGAGTGAATGTAGGTTTTGGTAAATGTATCCACGCACACACACACCAACTTTCACACTCAGTCACAGATCATAAGGACTATTACATGTAACACCATAAACTCAAGATACGATCAACAATTTTATTTCATAACAAAAACATGCATATTATGTTGCGGAGAAATTAAAATGCAAGCAGCTTAGCAGGGCAACAGCACAGCATATTCAATCGATTTCATTCTTTGTCCTGGTGGTCCTCTTCTCCCAGACAGTCCTCTATGCGCCTCTTTGATGCTGGTCGCTAAACAAAGCAAAGACAGCACATTGATATTAGTGACACCAGAGCCTCCATAATGTCTGGAGTAGAAATACACATCTTTTCAACTTAGGTCACTTTTTAGTAACTTTCCACTGCCTACTATGTCTCTGGCCTACTGCCAACTGAGTGTTGACACTACATGTATTTCTTTTTAATATATGAAATAAAGCATTATGTCCCTTCTTCGAGCCTTGTTGTGTCAGATTTAGGCCGCAAGCCAAGACAACAAAAGACTGTGTGCCAGTGTGTATTCCTTCCATAAGAAATGAAGTATTTCAAACGAAAATTGATCGTTTAAGAACAGTTTGGGGGTATTTTATTTGTATTTGCATCATTAAGACATTTGACCTGGAAGGGAAACTGTCTTTAATCTGTGTACAAGAATTAAATGTTTGTAATTGTCCAAACAGAAATAACATCCGTTACTGCTATATATATATACGAATCACACACACACACACACACACACACACACACACACACACACACACACACACACACACACACACACACACACACACACACACACACTCACACTAGCGCGTCACCTTATTCCCACTAAACACAACTACAATAAGCGATAAACCAGGGGCGGATCAGTTGCTTTGTAAGGGGGGGGGCACTTTGAATCGAAAGTGAATGTGATGGGCGCGAAGCGCCCGAATTTGCTAGGGGGGTCCGGGGGCATGCCCCCCCGGAAAAAAAATTTGCCCAAAGAAGCAAAATGGTGCCATCTGGTGCCATTTCAACTTAGAAATGGTCATAAAATCAGCATAGAAAAATCTTTTTTTTTTCTTCTCCTTTTTTTTTCTTCTTTTTTTTTCGGGGGGGGGGGGGGGCACGTGCCCCCTGTGCCCCCCCCCCCCCCTCGTCCGCCCCTGGATAAACGTTTCATATGCTGATCAGGATGCAATGAACTTTGACACGCTCCAAAGCCCATTATAGGGGCCGGTGTCCGTCTCTCTCCTTGAGGATAAAAGGGCTCACAACCTTTTCAACATTGTTATCAAAATCAAATTCTTTCGGTAACCTGGAAAGCTCCTCGGAGCTAGTACTGTCTCAATTATCCACCGATCGCCGTAGGTCGAAGTTGAAGACTATCAAGTGTATGCATGTTGTAGAGGTGGGAGGTGCACAGAAAATGGAAGCAATCATTACAATCAAACTTTGTTTGTTAAATACACTACTCCTTGTCATCGTAAACTAAAAGTTATTTGGTTTTGGCCTTTTTTTTCACAGATTATACATTGTAAATGAAAAAAAGCAAAATGAAGCAATACCAAATAAAAACAAAATTTTCAGAAACATACATGATACATGGGTAGTATCAAAACGGTTGGTTGGTTGGTTAACCTAAGCTTAACGTCCTCACAGAAACTAGTGCCAATTAGGGACATGAAGTGGTTATATGCTGGGACAAAACGGTTGGGAAAAAGGAGAACTTTAAAGTTGCCATCAAGCAAGAGAGGGATGGGTGGTTTCAACTTGCAAGGGTAATAAGAAAGCAGTGAGAGAGACAATTAAGGGCGACATGTGCGATCAAGTTGAATTTGAAAGTCCAGCACCTATAATTACAAGTTTTCCACGTTATATTTCCAGTGTTATCCATGCCAAGAAGGTTCCTTTTTTTCTAACCTTCATCTGTCCGACACGTGCGATCTCACTTTTTCAGTGAGTTATTTTTTCCCTCTAACATCTGGTTGCCAGACTTCCGTCAACCTCTTGTCAAATTTCACACTGTGATTCTCACGTATCTGATCGCTTCTTTAAGAGCACTTGACAGTGTCCAGTCAATCACTTCTTTCAGACGGGTCATAAAATTGCAAAGGCTCCTAATTGCCCCGCTCCTGTACGCTTCGTTGGGAAAAGTCGAAGAGGCTAGCGGAAAACTTTGGGGGGAGGGTCTATGGGGGGGGGGGGGGGGAGGAGGGGGATCTTAGATTGAGAGGAGACGGCCTCTCACTCGTGCAAAATTGCAGAAGTCGTTAGATTAATCACCTCACATACACACACAAAAACAAGAAATCAGCCTTATTTCACACATAAGAAAAACACACTTTTCTCAACACTGAACTGCACTGTTTTATGTAATTTTGAAATGCAAAGCATGTTTAAATGTATATTTACTGTACCGAGAATCACCTAAATTGTACAAAGACAGTACACTTCCAACCAGACACACATTCAGTGACGGCAATTTTTTTTACCAGAATGCACAAAAACACCACTAGATAACATTCATTCATTGAGCACAGTGATTCAATAATGAATGGAAACCCCCACTACTACACCACAAAAGAGAACATTTTAGCCAAACAGAACATGTAAAACACACAAGTTACAAGCCAGAAACTCATGTGTGTCTCAACAATCAAGGAAAAATACCAGATCAACAAAACAATGACTGTTCTCAGTTTCAGTCTCAACTTGTTGTTAGATCTGTTATCTGTTAACTCGTATCAGTTGTCTCTCTGACCGGACGCTACAGTCCTACGCGAATCTATCAAAACAAGAATACAGAGTTATCTCCCATATGTTTTTCGCGAGCACTGATCTAAATTTGAGATGTTCGCGAGACGAAAAAGATTGCAGATTGGCCGACTTCGACAGTGATCTCCGTTCTGTTCTTCACAGTTATGACTAGAATAAAGACATCGTTCTAAGGTCAAAACAAGTCGACATTTTGGGACTGCTGCCGGAAGGAGACCGTAATATATGGTTTCATCACTGTCAACTGGTTACAGAAAAAATCGTCTGCTCCAGTGAGCGCCGAAACCAAACGGTTGATTATCACGTGACACTTTTGCCATATTTAGAGTTGTTTGCGCAGTAAATACAGCCGCGAAAAATAGCTCGCTTGAAACTGTCTTACATATCAATTCCTTTGTAATTCAAACATTACAAAACACCATGAATAATCATTATCGACGATCGCGAATCTGCTTATAATTATCAATAATACATTACAAAAAGACAAGGAAACTCAAGGCATCCTGTCAGGAGAGAATGAGCCGAACTCATTTTGACCTGAGTTCAGGATGGTAACAACTTACACCTGCAGGCTCCCCGGCTCCCGTCTCTTTCTAGGAGAGCGGCTTAAAGGCACAGTGAGCCTCCCGTAAACCATCACAGATACGGTCAGGCTTTTACACACAGTACAAACACCCTTTCATTTAAACACTCACCGATTGAGAACATCCTAGGTGCCCTCCGTAAAGAGCGAACAATTTTCAAAGAATTTATTTGTGCGTGGTTTATCTTACCCCTGAGCCATCGTGAACCCGTGTGATCTAGTTTCCCTTTTTCACAATGTAGTCGTCAGTTAGTCATTTGAATGCGACTCGATGTGAGCTTATCTACAATAGCACGTTTTTATGCACGAAACAAACGGCTGTGGTTCACAAGAACTCTAGCGATGGCTTTTGACTGTTGAGAGGAACGGCGATATGCATAAACCGTCGTCTGCTACGACCCTTGCGTAACCCTGCTTCCGGGATTTTCTTTTTTCAAACTTTCACAACTTCGAATTGTACTGATCTTGTCTTGATGAAAAAAGAATTCTTTTATGATTAAAGAATGTTTGTGTAACAAGCTGTCAATTTATTATTTAGATTTTAAAATTTAGGTCTAGCGCAAAAACGCACCACGGTCCAAAAACATTCTGATAATCATCGATCCACGGCTTTGACCAGTTTACATCGATAGAATGAGACCCGAAGGGAAGTAACTCATTTTTGACCTGAGTTCAGGATGGGTCCAAAAAGTGTTCGAGACAATCTGCAAAATTAATTCTTTAAAAATTGCTCGCTCTTTACGTAGGGCACCTAGGATGTTCCCGTTTGGTGAGCGTTCAAATGGAAGGGTGTTTGTACTGTGTGCAAAAGCCTGACAGGCTTACTGTCCGGGCGTGATTTCCGGTATTGACGATTCATAACAGCCTTCCAGCACCAAAACGAGGCGCCATTGTTGTAGAGGAGCAAGTCCACGAAAATAAATTCTTTGAAAATGTGTCACGCTCGACAGAAAGCAGCCAGGATGTTCCCGTTCGGTGAGCGTTCAAATGGAAGTATGCTTGTACTGTATGTAGACGCTCGGGGAGCTCTGTGATGGTTTACGGGAGGCTTACTGTGCCTTTAAGTTCAACGGATCAAAGACTAGTCAGAACATGGACACAGACGGCAAAGCGTGCTTTGGATCTACCGGTGACTGGACATGTGCATCTCAACATTTAACTTAAAACAGATAATGGCATTACACAAAACATAAAGCGATCGGCAACATGAACTACAAACACTAGACTGGACAATGACAAAACTTTACTCTATAATTGGTGACTGGTCACCCTGTCACAAATGTACTAAATGGTTATTACTTGCTACGTACTTGTTTCTTTTATACTATTCCTCAATTCACGAAGACTTTTTACGCGCTTTTGCTTGTTCGAAACTTGTGTTCATTATGCATTTGATCAAAATGTTTCATCTTTATTTGTGTGGATGTCTTTTGTTAATTTGTTTGGTTGCTTGTTTTTTTTATGTATTTTTTTTATTTGTTTGTTTGTTTGCTTTGATGTTTGAGTCTTTTTTGATTTGTTTGTTTGTTGTTGTTTTGGTTTGTTATTTCAACATTTTTATAACGTATTATCATTAGATTAGTCCCTCCCATAGGCGAGGGCTGGATGTAAAAAAGCACCTG
Source organism: Littorina saxatilis (assembly GCF_037325665.1). Classification (NCBI taxonomy): domain Eukaryota; kingdom Metazoa; phylum Mollusca; class Gastropoda; order Littorinimorpha; family Littorinidae; genus Littorina; species Littorina saxatilis. The sequence continues at coordinate 1,768,924 of NC_090258.1, read as the reverse complement.
TTTGCTTATACCATTATATACCCTCGTTAATACAGAATCTGTCTTGTCTTGTCTCTCTCTCTCTCTCTCTCTCTCTCTCTCTCTCTCTCTCTCTCTCTCTCTCTCTCTCTCTCTCTCTCTCTCTCTCTCTCTCTCTCTCTCTCTCTCTCTCTATGTATGTGGAAAGGTACAAATTATTTCACAACTTTCAATCTGGGTTTCGTCCGAAACATTCCTGTAGTACAGCTCTTTCATCACTATGTGATAACTGGCTATCGGCAATTAATCGTTCGGACATATCAGGGGCTGTATTTCTTGATTTTAAGAAAGCTTTTGATCTTGTAGATCACACATTACTTTTACATAAACTCGCATTGTACGTGAACAATCCCGCAACGTGTTCATTCTTTAAATCATATCTTGTCAACAGAACACAGTATGTTTCTATAAACGGTAAAACATCTCCCAAAGGATGTTTAAAGAGTGGAGTCCCCCAGGGGTCAGTTTTAGGGCCTATCTTGTTTTGTGTATTCATTAATGACCTCCCCCTTCATATATCTAATTCCAAAGTTAAAACGGAATTTTTTGCAGATGATTCGACGCTTCACACAAGCTGTAGGACTGTTCAAGAAATTGAAATTTCCTTACAGTCTAGTCTGAATGAAGTCAATAGTTGGTGTAACCAGAATTGTATGACAGTGCACCCAGGAAAGACAAAAAGCATGATTATTACAACAAGACAAAAACACCAGTCACGACCTCTTAAGTTAAATCTTTCTCTGGAATCACAACCTGTTCAGCAGGTAACGGAACATCGTGTTTTGGGTGTGATAGTCGATCAAGAATTAAAATGGCAATCTCATGTACATTATATTTGTCAAAAAGTATCCAAGAATTTGTTTCTGCTATCAAAGTTAAAGCAATATGTCGATATCGCAACACTAAAACTATTTTATCATGCCCACATCTTATCCCATATTAATTACGCATCAACTCTTTGGGATGGCGTCTCTGATATTCACATGAAAAAATTAAACTCTCTACATCGTCGGGCAGCTAAAATCATGGTAAATGGTCCACAATTATCAGCTGATTTGAAGTTAAAGAATCTAAACTACCTGCCGCTAGTTAAACAGTTACAGTTTAATAAGACTGTAATGATGTATAAAGTATATCATGGCGAAGTGCCCATCTATATTCAGGACCTATTTCACAGAGTCACCGAAAGGTACGGGTCTATCAATTTTCTACCACCAATACCCAGGATTGATTTGTTCAAAAGTAGTCAAGCCTTCTCTGGCGCTATGGTGTGGAACTCCATTCCGTCTGTAATAAGATCATTAACCTCACTAAAGAGTTTTAAACAAGCTCTGCATAATCATTTTATGTCTACCTAGATGGCTATACTAGTCTTAACACGTGCAAGTAGCTGTCAACAATTGGCAAAGCTTTATGAATTACACAAATATGTTCTTTATTATATGTATTATGTGGAATTTATGTTGCGATTTTCCATCATCACTTCATCATCATCATGATCATCATGATCATCATCATCATCATCATCATCATCATCATCATCATCATCATTATCATTTACACCATATAATCATTATTAGCATTAGTGTAAACGTTGGTATCGTGTGAATTTTACCGTCGATCACTTTCCATACATGTGTTAACATGTTGCATGTTTCGCTTTCGATTTGTATGTTGCTTACTTTGCCATTTTATTGTTTATGTTTATTTGCTTGTTTGCTTACTTGTCGATTGTTTGCTGGTTCGTTCGTTTACTTTGTTTATTTGTCATGTTGCTTTACTTGTTTATCATTTATTAGATATTTGTATTAGAAGTAAGGACCGGTTGTAAGAAAAGGCGTCGCCTTAAACCTCTATCCTTGAAAAATAAAGTTCCATCATCATCATCATCATCATCTCTCTCTCTCTCTCTCTCTCTCTCTCTCTCTCTCTCTCTCTCTCTCTCTCTCTCTCTCTCTCTCTCTCTCTCTCTCTCTCTCTCTCTCTCTCTCTCTCTCTCTTTTTCTCTCCCTCTCTCACTGAAGTTGCTAACATAAATTTGAATAACGATAATATATAATATGCGTAAATGTATACCGATGATTAGTATGGGTTAGCACAATTGCTGGTCATCGTCTGTTTTTCATGTCTGGTGTGTTTGCTCTGTAGTGCAGAAATGGACACAATCTTTATGGCCGTGTCTTTTTATATTTAGTCAAGTTTTGACTAAATATTTTAACATCGAGGGGGAATCGAAACGAGGGTCGTGGTGTATGTGCGTGTGTCTGTCTGTCTGTCTGTCTGTCTGTCTGTGTGTGTGTGTGTGTGTAGAGCGATTCAGACTAAACTACTGGACCGATCTTTATGAAATTTGACATGAGAGTTCCTGGGTATGAAATCCCCGAACATTTTTTTCATTTTTTTGATAAATGTCTTTGATGACGTCATATCCGGCTTTTCGTGAAAGTTGAGGCGGCACTGTCACGCCCTCATTTTTCAACCAAATTGGTTGAAATTTTGGTCAAGTAATCTTCGACGAAGCCCGGGGTTCGGTATTGCATTTCAGCTTGGTGGCTTAAAAATTAATTAATGACTTTGGTCATTAAAAATCTGAAAATTGTAAAAAAAAATAAAAATTTATAAAACGATCCAAATTTACGTTTAACTTATTCTCCATCATTTGCTGATTCCAAAAACATATAAATATGTTATATTCGGATTAAAAACAAGCTCTGAAAATTAAATATATAAAAATTATTATCAAAATTTTTTTTTCGAAATCAATTTAAAAACACTTTCATCTTATTCTTGTCGGTTCCTGATTCCAAAAATATATAGATATGATATGTTTGGATTAAAAACACGCTCAGAAAGTTAAAACGAAGAGAGGTACAGAAAAGCGTGCTATCCTTCTCAGCGCAACGAATACCCCGCTCTTCTTGTCAATTCCACGTGCACTGCCTTTGCCACGGGCGGTGGAGTGACGATGCTACGAGTATACGGTCTTGCTGCGTTCAGTTTCATTCTGTGAGTTCGACAGCTACTTGACTAAATATTGTATTTTCGCCTTACGCGACTTGTTTATATTTAGTCAAGTTTTGACTAAATATTTTAACATCGAGGGGGAATCGAAACGAGGGTCGTGGTGTATGTGCGTGCGTGCGTGTGTGTGTGTGTGTGTGTGTGTAGAGCGATTCAGACTAAACTACTGGACCGATCTTTATGAAATTTGACATGAGAGTTCCTGGGTATGAAATCCCCGAACGTTTTTTTCATTTTTTTGATAAATGTCTTTGATGACGTCATATCCGGCTTTTCGTGAAAGTTGAGGCGGCACTGTCACGCCCTCATTTTTCAACCAAATTGGTTCAAATTTTGGTCAAGTAATCTTCGACGAAGCCCGGGGTTCGGTATTGCATTTCAGCTTGGTGGCATAAAATTTAATTAATGACTTTGGTCATTAAAAATCTGAAAATTGTAAAAAAAAAATAAAAATTTATAAAACGATCCAAATTTACGTTTATCTTATTCTCCATCATTTGCTGATTCCAAAAACATATAAATATGTTATATTCGGATTAAAATCAAGCTCTGAAAATTAAATATATAAAAATTATTATCAAAATTAAATTGTCCAAATCAATTTAAAAACACTTTCATCTTATTCCTTGTCGGTTCCTGATTCCAAAAACATATAGCTATGATATGTTTGGATTAAAAACACGCTCAGAAAGTTAAAACAAAGAGAGGTACAGAAAAGCGTGCTATCCTTCTTAGCGCAACTACTACCCCGCTCTTCTTGTCAATTTCACTGCCTTTGCCATGAGCGGTGGCCTGACGATGCTACGAGTAAAATGGCATTGCGTTCAGTTTCATTCTGTGAGTTCGACAGCTACTTGACTAAATATTGTATTTTCGCCTTACGCGACTTGTTGTTTTTTCTAGAGGCATCATTTATTTGTTTTAGTGTCATTTCAATGCACCATACGGCTTTTTGACCAATCAGGACTGAATGATAGTGAGCCGAAAGAGTATGCCTATAAGCAGACGGGTCCCTCAGACGCACTATGTATCGTTTGCTTGTTGTTTTACCTGTTTATGGGCTCTTTGTCTAGAGGCTGAGGCTAAACCAACACTGCATAACCTAAGAATTGATTTTAGATGGAATAAATAATGAACGATTTGTCTCGCCCTGTGCATGGTTGCGTGCGCGTGTGACCTGAAACCAAAAGATCGCAAAGTACGTGCTTGCGTTCGCGTGCGTTCGTGCGTGCGTTCGTGCATGCGTTCGTGCGTGTGTGTGTGTGGGTGTGTGTGTGTGTGTGTGTGTGTGTATATATGTGTGTGTGTGTGTGTGTGTCAAAGTGTGGGTGTGTGCGTGTGTGTGTGTGTGTGTGTGTGTGTGTGTGTGTGTGTGAAATGAGGAAATATACGTGCGGGCATGCGTGTATGTACAGTATGTGTGTGTGTGTGTGTGTGTGTGTGTGTGTGTGTGTGTGTGTGTGTGTGTGTGTGTGTATATATGTGTGTGTGTGTGTGTCAAAGTGTGGGTGTGTGCGTGTGTGTGTGTGTGTGTGTGTGTGTGTGTGTGAAATGAGGAAATATACGTGCGGGCATGCGTGTATGTACAGTATGTGTGTGTGTGTGGGTGTGTGTGTGTGTGTGTGTGTACGTGTGTGTGTGTGTGAAATGAGGAGATATACGTGCGGGCATGCGTGTATGTATGTGTGTGTGCGTGTGTGTGTGTGTCTGGGTGCATGCGTGCGTGCGTGTGTTTGTTTGTGTACGCGTGTGTGTATGCGTGCGCTAGCGCGTCCACTGGCACCTTTCAGTTTATTTGATGTCTTTGAAGGGTTAATAACTGAAAACGAAGCTCTTGCTGCACTTAAACAAATGAAATCTGGGTCGGCCCCTGGGGTTGATGGTATTACTGTAGAATTTTTGAAAGTGTTTTGGACCCGCATCAGAACATTGTTAATTGCGTCTTTTAATGCAAGTTTTGACGATGGAAAATTGTCCTCCACGCAGCGCAAAGCTGTCATTACCCTTATACACAAGGGAAAGGATTTGCCTAAAAATGAATTAAAGAACTGGAGACCCATCTCCCTTACAAACAGCGATTATAAACTGATAGCCAAGTGTTTGGCAAAAAGGTTAGGAAGCGTTATTGGTGATATTGTTCAGAAAGATCAAGTCGGTTACATTAAATTTAAAGGCAGAAAAGTATCTACAATATTAAGGCTAATTGATGATGTAATCGAACAGTCACACGAGTTAAATCAACCTGGTCTGTTGGTCGCAATTGACTGTGTTCAAGCGTACGATAGTATTTCAAAAGAGTTTATTATTAAAGCCTTTCAAAAATTCGGGTTTGGGCCAGAATTTGTTCAATGGGTGACTGTGTTAATGAACGACACGGTTAGCTCAGTGCAGTATTGTGGATGGTTGTCTGATTTTTTTGATGTGAAAGCCGGGATTCGTCAAGGGTGCCCGTTTTCATGTTTGGCCTTTGTACTAGCCATTGAATTGTTGGCATCAAAAATAAGACAGTGTAGACGTATTAAAGGAATTTCGTTATGGAATAATGCTGATATTGCAACCGTTATTAAAATTGCTCAGTATGCAGACGATATCACCCTTTTTTTAAAGGATGAGATTGATATGTATTATGCACTTGAAATAATGAATGACTTTTCTAGCTTTTCAGGCTTAAGGATACATAAGAGAAAGTCTGAGGCGATGTGGTTGGGTAGTAGGAAACATTGTGATGAAACATTTTATAATTTTGTTTGGAAGAAGAAGTTGAAGATTTTGGGTGTATATTTTTGTAATGATAAGAGTGCTTCTTTGGTAGAAGATAACTGGACTGGAAGAATAAGGAATATTAAGCGATTGATTTGTGCATGGGAGAAGCGAAATTTGAGCATTGTAGGGAAAATATGTATTGTGAAAACGTTTTTAATTTCACAATTTGTGTATATTATGCAAGCGTTTGTATTACCTGACTGTGTTTTGAATGAAGTCAATACCTTATTGTTTAGATTTTTGTGGCGAAAAAGAGATTGTAATCGGAAGGCCTTTGAAAAGGTGAAAAGAAGCGTTGTATGTTTTGAAATTGAAAAAGGTGGTTTAAAAATGATCGATATCAGGCAAATGCAAATCTCTTTTTTATTACAATGGGTTTCACAACTTACTACATCAAATGAAAATGATAATTGGAGTTTCACTCCAAAGATGATGTATTTGCGTTTTGGAAAACATTTTGAATGTTTCTTATCGAATGTAAACAGTGCAAGATTTAAAGGGTTAGACCTAGTGAAATCACACTTTTGGAAAGCAGTATTAAAATATTGGCTGGATAATAACCACTACGATCGTGGGACAATCGGGCCGATTTTATTATGGAATAATGCATGCATATCGTATAGTGGCAAAGTTTTATTTTTTGAAAGTTGGATACAACGAGGTGTATTGGTATTAACTGACATTGTACGTTCGGGAGATATATTATCATATCAAGATATATGTGATTTGATTGGATATTCGCCAAACCGAATTCTTGAATATAATGTTGTAAAAGCTGCTGTGCCATTATTTATGAGGAAAAATGCTGTAAATATGACTGATGATGTTTGTATTACCTTACCACTGTTTAACGGCAAAAATGTGTTAAGTGCCAGCGAATACAGGAAAGAGATTATTAATATGAAAACAGATGTACCATGTTCCGGATGATTTTGGAAGAGAAAGTTTAATGTAGAAATTGATGAACGATCCTGGATAGTTGACTATCAGTCAACACAAGATACTAGATTAAGAGTTTTACACTGGAAAATTATGCACATCATTTATCCGACCAACATTCTCCTGTGTAAAATGAAAGTAACGGAAACTAATAAATGTAATTACTGCTGTGATGTAACTGATTTCAGTGAACACTTCTTTTTTAAATGCCCGGTTGGGCCAAAAAAAAATAGGTGTGGTTACGGTAACATAGCCCAAAAAAATAGGGTAGGTAGGTAGGCAATCACTTTTTTTTTTTTAACTTTTTTTTCTAATGTGTACAAATTAAACCTACTTGACAGGGAAATAAGTGTGCGACTCGTGCGCTTTCGCTTTCATTGCGTTTTTTGCACTGGTTTTTTTTTTTTTTTTTTTTTTTTTTTTTTTTTTTTTGACAAATGTAATAAAAAGTTATAGGATCGGCCCCTAAAATTAGGGTAGGTCGGGTTACCGTAACCACACCTATTTTTTTTTTAGGCCTTGTATACAAATTCTGGAAGTTTATTGAAGAATTTATTTTTCGTACTTTAGAAATTAAGATTATTTTGAATGTTAGTGATGTTTTATTTGGTATGCATTTTGTAATGGTGAGAAAGGCAACTATGTATAAATTGAACCACATTATCTTAATCGGAAAGATGTGCGTTAGTATATATAAAAAAAACAAATTCGTTTTTACCGTTGGAAAGTATTTTTAATAGGCAGTTACAGATAAGAAGCATTTTTGTGTGAGTGTTCGAAGAACAAAACGTTAAAAAAGTTAGCTTGTTGTTCTCGATAAGTTGTATTTAATTCATTGTATGAGATATTGTTAATTGTTGTTATTTATGTGAATAAAATTGTTTGAAAAAAAAACAAACAAAAAAACCCAAAGTCTAAATATCTTCGCGATGGCGTTAGCTATAACCGGCTTTATTGTGTAGTTGTATGCATGGGCGTATGTTTCTCCAGGCGAGTGTGTGTGTGTGTGTGTGTGTGTGTGTGTGTGTGTGTGTGTGTGTGTGTGTGTGTGTGTGTGTGTGTGTGTGTGCGTGCGTGCGTTCGTTCATGCGTGCGAGTGTGTATGCGCGCGTGTGTGTGTGTGTGTGTGTGTATGTGTGTGCGTGCGTGCGTTCGTGTGTGTCTGTATATGTGGGGTGTGTGTGTGTGTGTGTGTGTGTGTGTGTGTGATTTGAGGAAATTGTTCTCCTCGCACATAAACATGCTTGCAAGCAGGCAACTTGGAATGAGCAGGGCGAGCAAGTAGATGATGCAAAGACAGTATTTATTTGCCGCTGACACATACAGAATTGAAAACATCTCATACACTTAAGCAAAGTCAACGAATTGGTATTTGAGAAGAAGAACAGAAAGACGAAATAAAAACTCCACTAAGAGAGAATTATAGCAAGGAAGACGACGAGCCGACTCTTATTTTCTACAAGTTCAGACCAAGATGACAGGCGCGGTCAACATGCTTTTAAAAAGGTTTCATTTAATCATCCATTGGCTAGCTACGTAGGAACCATGTTAAAATCAACAATAAATAGTTACCCAATAGTGTTTATTCTGATCGAGGTCTACTTGGAACAGGCAAAACAGATGACGATTTTAAAGTCGTGAAAGGGAAAACATGGCAGACTGCCTCTGTTCGGTGAGCACCAAGTAAAGTTAAAACCTGTACTTGTTCTCAGCATCATCAGCCTCATTTCTCATGATGCAACGACAAGTTTACTCAGAATAATACGGACGAAGCATTCTGACAACAAAAGTATTTAGCATCAATTTGATAGAGAAAAAAAACCCGCGAAAGGTAGCGGACTTTTGCCAAAATGCAATCTGAAATAAACGATGTTCGGAAATAACTCTAACTGTCAAGTTTCTATTTGGTTGTGGAAGAGTAGCTTTCCCTTGTTTCCATAGAAATACTGAGGCAAGCATACAGTGACGTGGACTGGGTGGCCGAGTGGTAACGCACTTGCGCTCGGAAGCGAGAGGTTGCGAGTTCGACCCTGGGTCAGGGCGTTAGCAATTTTCTCCCCCCTTTTCCTAACCTAGGTGGTGGGTTCAAGTGCTAGTCTTTCGGATGAGACGAAAAACCGAGGTTCCTTCGTTGTACACTACATTGGGGTGTGCACGTTAAAGATCCCACGATGGACAAAAGGGTCTTTCCTGGCAACATTGTATAGGCATAGATAAAAATGTCCACCAAAATACCCGTGTGACTTGGAATAATAGGCCGTGAAAAGTAGGATATGCGCCGAAATGGCTGCGATCTGCTGGCCGATGTGAATGCGTGATGTATTGTGTAAATTCCATCTCACACGGCATAAATAAATCCCTGCGCCTTGAATATGTGCGCGATATAAATTGAATGAAAATCAAAAAAATTAAAAAATTAAACATTCCCTGCGCTTAGAACTGTACCCACGGAATACGCGCGATATAAGCCTCATATTACGGAGATTTAAGAAACGAAACGTTGGGACGTTTCGTTTTGAAGTTGTGGTAAACGTCATTATTTCGGGGGTCTCTCGCTGGAAAGGTGAAGGTCAACTGAAACGGAACGTGGAACGTCAAAACGCAGTCACGTTTTCCACCCCCAAAAAACGAACAATATTTCGTCAACTTTTGTGAGTATTTTTGCACACTAACAGTTTTATTTGTTGGCCATTTTATGCATTGCTAGATTCATCAACCCTTTCACAGTCTTTCAGCGCTGAGAATGTGTTCATTGGAGGTAGACAACTGTTGTGAACTGAAATATTTTGAAGGGTGCTGATCCTGGTACATTTATCCAACTTCATGGTGAGAAAGCAAATGGCGAAGCAGAAGTAGGTCATCGCATCGAATTTTTATTCTGGCTTCGTATGTGATCAGGTGCATGAATTGAAAAATGTGAAGCTCTTGTGCGTGCAATGCGAGTATGTCAATCCTTTATTGACTCGTGGAGTTGAAATTATGCCATGCCCAGTCAGCGGATCATATCCTGCCATGCCCGGCCTTTCATTCCGAAACGAAACGTGAATACATCTAAATCTTGTCTGCGGCCTATGCCGTCTCGTTACACGTTCCGTTTCGCGGGGTGACTCATTCACCAAACGAAACGAGCTGCAAAACGAAACGTGCTGTTTCTTAAATCTCGCTATTGATTGATTGATACAGTGACGTGTAGCTTGCCCCGGCGTTTCTATCGAGACAAACAAGGGAAAGTAACTCTTCCACAACCCATGAAAAGCGGACAGAGTTATTTCCGGAATTCGTCTATAAGAAAGCTCCCCCCGGCGTGGAGGGTTAATTTACTTGGAGCAGACAACGCAGGTGGTGACCAAGTTGTCCTCGTAAGGAGGGCAGGGCAGACTGCCGCACTTGGTCAGGACCAGGTAGAGCAGAAACCCGTTTTTGTTTGGCTCCCCACCAACTTCGGCCTCAGGACTGCCGTCCAGGCACAGGTATTCGGTCGCTGCGCGCCCGTAGTACCCCGATACCAGGTGCCCGGAATACTGGGCCGTCCACCCCTCCGGGCAAGTGATCCTGGCGGGCACCATGATGGTGGTGGCTTTGGGGGCCATGCAGACCGAGCAAGGCACGTCCTGGTCATGGACGTCGCCGATATATTCGTACTCCGCTCCGTACAGATAACCAAAGTAGACCGGTTTGGTCGTGTTGTCGTACTCGGGCTCTTTGGTCAGACACAGAGCGTTGGTAGCGCCGCCTGCATGGGCGTAGTGCCTGCCACCTACAACGCCTGCACGGAGAATGCAAAGTGATGAGCCTCACACACTGCAGCCCCCCCCCCCCCCCCCCACCTAACAACAACAAAAATGTTTTTAAAAAAGTAGAAAAAAGAATAGAAAAAGAAACAAAAAGGAATTGTTTTTCCCCCACTGGTTAACGGATGCACAGTATGAAGATGTTTCATTTATGTATAAGCATTGCGTGCTTTTTCTTGGACCTTTCTGTACATTTGTCAAGTAAATTTCAAAAACATTTCTCGCTCAGTTCAATTATTTATTTACCCAATTCGCCCTATTCTCTGACGTGTCGGGTGCTTTTACTACTACTCCTCCTCCTCCTCCCCCCTTCCTCCTTCTCCTCCTCCTACTCCTACTACTACTACTACTACTACTACTACTATTAGTACTACTACTGCTACTACTACTACTACTACTACTACTACTACTACTACTACTACTACTGCGGTTACTTCTACAGTTGCTTCTTCTACTACCTCTACGAAGAAGAAGAAGAAGAAGAAGAAGAAGAAGAAGAAGAAGAAGAAGAAGAAGAAGAAGAAAAAGAAAAAAAAGTAATAGCAACAAACAACAACAACAACAACAATAACAATAACAACAACAACAACAACAACAACAATAACAAAAGCAACAAAACTTGACTAAATATAATAATACAATTGTATTCTATAGTGTCCCGATTTTCTGTGGCATCACTTGTCATCACACACACGTACACAAATTCCATGGTCTAACACGATTATTTCAGCTACATGATAACCACTCGCCAGCACTCAGCACTAACTATCACTCACCAGCATAGACCTGCGACGCACCGTCTGGGCAGGTTTTTCTTCCCCAGCGAACGTAGCTCGAACCTGCAGCATGGAAACAGATTATTCTTCAACTGATATGCACAACAAACAACAACAAAACCACACACACGCGCGCGCACGCACACACACACACACACACACACACACACACACACACACACACACACACACACACACACACACACACACAACACACACATACAGTAACACACAAACACAAAACACGCACAGGGAACAGTATTCAGGGTAGAAAAATAATGATCGAAGCTGCTTAATTACTATCCTCTCTTTCTTCCAAGTATTTACTTTTATCGCTACTGTTCAGCTTTAAGTAGTCAACCTGAGTTTTCGGGGGAGTTGTAGTGTACAATGATGAGGGTTTACACGGGACGATAGGAAAGCTTAACGGAGTGAACAACAAACACAACCCACCTCCTCCCGATCCGGATCCGGAGGCAGCTACAGAGGCGATTTTGCTCTCGAATTGCGAAATGAGTGTTTGAAACTGGGATTGCATAGCCTGCAGAGAATCTGTCTCGTTGTCTTCAAGCGATTTCACTTGCTTCTCGAGGTCCTCTATCTGGCCAGTGAACCTGTTGTCAGAAACAGACATATAAATATCCCAGAACAACACACACACACACACACACACACACACACACACACACACACTGAATTAATTTCGTAGATAGACTTAGGCGTTAGTTGCACAATAAATTCAGAAGTAAAAAACATTGTTCCGTCTGTAATGAAAAAAGTCAGAGAATAGATTTACAACATGTGTCAAAGTGGAATGATGCAATGTAAACTGAAGTGTTCCACTTTTGAACATAGAGAATACTACATGGCTTGCTGTGTCGTACCAGATTTACACGAGTTGTTTTTTTAAATATTGAACTGCGAGCGAAAGCGAGCTGTTCACTATTTGAAAAAGCAACGAGTGTAAATCTGGTACGACACAGCAAGCCATGTAGTATTCTGTTTATCCTACATACTGTATTTACGTGTACTTTACTGAAAATGTCCTGCAGTCGAGGCAGCTAACTTGAAGACGCTTGTTTTGGAACCTCGATCTCTTCTAAAGCCTCGTGCAATCTATTACGTCAAAGTAAAGAAACGTCACTCTGAAAGTGTGGCGTGACGTGTTAGTTCTACAAATTCATCGAGGGTAATTAGCGAGCGCAATTTTTTTTTCTGTAATGACGTTTGTTTCGGTGACTTTGGCATCATAAGCAGTGGAAAAACAGGTCCCTGCCAGACTTGCTTGACATGATCTCATTTACATGATATACACACGTGTGATTTGAACGATTATTATCTTACGAGTGTATCTCTCACGTATGTAAGATAAATACTTTTTGTAACCAGCTGTGCACACTGTGCGATATACTATATAACTCTACTAGCAATTGCAGCACACATAGTAAACACGAAATAGTGGTTACAATGTGATCTACTTTTGCAAGAATAATAATATAGTATTCTACAGTGTTCACAATTGGTTACAAAAAGTGTGTTCAAAAGTGAAAAACTTCAGTTTACTGTGTTTTCTTTTCCACTTGCAGCCATAGGTAGGACGTCAGCCGGCTTTGTTTATCTCACAAAATTAATACTGACTATTCCCCTCCCCTCCAAAATTCTGCTGATCGAACTTTGGACCATGTATTCCCCCTTTGGATTCTGGTTTGTGATGAGAAATGGTATTTTAACTTTGAAATTAGTTTCAACGCAAAATATTTCTTTTTATTATACAAGGGACGTAACTGCTCGGTGCGTTTTCGAATAAATCGAATTTGGGGTAAAATCGATCGAATTACATCACAAATCTGCATCAGTTGCAAGATCTTGACATGCTTTTCTCCCTCGAGATAATTGTACAGCTTGAAATTGGCGGAGAAACATTCAGTCTGAAGTTAATTTTGGCTGACGCCTGGCTGACGTCCTCCCGATAGAACAGTATCCAGGGTAGCAAAAAAGATATTGTTGAGCATTTTTGTCAATATATAAGACTTCTTTGCTGGAAATTGTGATTTTAAGTCCTTCTTAATTGTACAGGGTGACACGAAAAAAACAGATCCCACCAAAAGTTTAATATTTTCTGAAATAATCAGCCGATTCTTTTATTTTTTCAGGTGAGCCAAGCTGAAATGATGTTCTAACAGCCCACCAAGTTTGAGCTTCAAGATGTCATGGACAACGGAGCATAAGACATTTATAGTCGAGGCCTATTTTCGGTCGAATTCTATCCACGCTGCTCAACTGGAATTCAAAAGACAGTTTGGACGTAGAGACTTTCCTGTTAAATCAGTTATCTATGGATGGAGGGATAAGTTCAGAGACCATGGGACTGTCAATAACCTCAATAGTAAAAACCCTAACAGGGGATCCCACTCTGGTCGACCTAAATCAGCAAGGACACCGAGGAATATTGATTCAGTCAGAGAGTCTGTTGTGCGCAGCCCGAGCAAATCTGTTCGCCGGCGAAAATAGGCCTCGACTATAAATGTCTTATGCTCCGTTGTCCATGACATCTTGAAGCTCAAACTTGGTGGGCTGTTAGAACATCATTTCAGCTTGGCTCACCTGAAAAAATAAAAGAATCGGCTGATTATTTCAGAAAATATTAAACTTTTGGTGGGATCTGTTTTTTTCGTGTCACCCTGTATGACAATGCAGGATAGTGAACGTGTTCTAAAAATGTCCTGAAGGAGTTCTTCAGCGATGGTCTAAACACTTTTAGGTGTTCAAAACAGGTTACAGCAGGTTGAAAACGTTTTAGTGTTCATATGTGAACACATGTTGACATGTAAAAGTGTGTTCAAAAGTGGTTACCACAAGTGTGTTCAAAAGTGAAACACTTCAGTTTAGAGTGTAGAGGAGGTATGGCTATCTGGCGAACTTCGACTTCGTCTGTTACGCCAAACTTGACAGAATCTGATGCACATGCCCACCGTGGTAAGCGTCAAAAAGGGGGATTTTTGCGTCTATTTTGAGGGGTTACACAACAAGATAAGATAAGATTTCATAAGATTTTTTATAAAGTCCTGAGAGGTTACCCTCATGGAATTTCGGGCTGCTTTCTCACTGGGGAAAGCAAGCTGCAACACAGTACGGCGCTACCCATTTATTTTTTTTATTTTTTTCTCGCATGTGTGTATTCAAAACAAAAAAACCAAAAAACCCCGTCATATCAACACATTTGTGATTATAAATAATTTGTTAATAATCCAGTTTGACCTATTTCTGATTATTAATTGCGAAGTGATGAGCTTAATTATATCATTTTTTTCATAATTTCTTTTTATTGTAACTTGCTTTTCAAATTCAGGTAACCTTAGTTGTGTTTTATAAAAATAAAATATTGCCTTGCCTTGTATATTTATGTTTCCAAGCCCTGAGACTTTCGCACTGAACTTGGGTTATTTATCGTGCGCATACGTGCACTTGGGGTTTGTTCGGACACCGAAGAGAGTCAGCACAAAGTTGACTCTGGGAAATATATCCCTCGCCGAACATTCTTAAGAAATTCGCAAGAAATTCGTATATGGATTCGTTTGCATTCGCAATGATCGGTAGACATTCGCAATCACTCGCAACTATTCGTTAGACATTCGAAAGGATTCGTTAGACTTCACATTTTCAATATTCTTCCTGTCCATTCGTCTCTTTTTTTTGCCGAATGCAATATTTTCATAATCGCAAGGATATTCGCCACTGTGTAAGAGTAGCAAACAACCAAATCACTGACAATAACATATATGTATACACACATTTGCACGGAAAAATACTTACAGCCTTTTCATGTTGCGCTGAATCTTCTTAACTTTCACCAGTTCTGCCAGAATGTCTGCGTCCGTGGCGGAATCGTCTGGTGGTGGTGGTGGTATCCCTGCCCACCCTTCAGTAACCAAGGCGACGAGAATCATTAGACCGGGAAGCAGCAACATGGCTCTCATCTTGTGATCTTGGCTTTCACTTGGCTAGGACTGGAGTCAGATAGCAGCAACAGTCAGTTGTGTCCCAACAGAGCAGAGATGGCTGATTTATACACAAATTCTGATTGCCAAGAAAGCGTGGAATTGTTTTTTGCAGGCGTGGGCTTCATTCTGGCCAACAAAATTAATAAGTAAAAATAACATAGATTAATGAAAGGAGAATGATCATGGTAATAAAACATAAAACCAAAAACATTTGCCAATTAGCAACCAGCATTTGTATTCGGGGGATTGCAATGGACCAATCAAGGACTCTAATAATCACAGAGGCTGGGTTTCAAAAAGAATATTTGAGTCCAGGGGCTGCTATTGCTTAATTTGTTTCTTTGTTGAGTCTAATTATCTCCTTGATTGTATAATTACAACTATGTGACAGCTCGATCTGTTCAGACCATTTGGCACTTGGATGTTTTCCTTTGTTTAATCTGAACAAAAACTGTGCATCAATTGCTGTGTATTTCTCTCAGAATCGATTCAAGGCAAGCAAACCGCTATGATTTTGCGAGTGTAATAATTAAAGGTGTGGATGCTAATTATGTCTTCATAATAACTACTCACAGACAGGCTTTGCAAGGCCTCACTGCAAGCTAAATCACTTTGTTTTCATCAATAAAACTCATTTTCAACGCACAGTTTACACGTGCAAACGCGTGCTTTTACGAACTATTACTTCAGTTACTAAATAAATACTGCTCTTCAAAACAGAAAGCGATTGATCTACCGATGGAAAAAAAACACAAAACATAAAAACGTCTGAATAAAAGTGTCAGAAAACAGAACTGACAAACCAAGGACAAACATGGACGAATCTTAAGAACTTATACGTGACACTATCATTTCTATCGTTACGTTTGTTGCTGTTGTTGTTGGTGGTGGTTTTTTGTTTTGTTTATGTGTTGTTGTTGTTGTTGTTGTTGTTGTTGTTGTTGTTGTTGTTGTTGTTGTTGTTGTTGTTGTTGTTGTTGTTTTGACATCAAAGATTTCACGAGGCTTTGAACGAGATCGAGGTTCCATAAGACGCGTCTTCATTCAGGGCGGTTGTACACCCGTTCCATTTTCAAATATTGAAAAGCTCGCGTACAAAATCAAAACAAAAATCGTCTAAATCTGGTATCACATAGCAAGGCCTGTATAGTATTCTCCTTTTTTTTAACAGTATTTAGACCCGTGAAACCAAAAGATCGAAAAGTACGTGCTTGCGTACGTGTGTGTGTGTGTGTGTGTGTGTGTGTGTGTGTGTGTGAGTGAGTATATATATATATATATACGACTTGTGTCTGTCTGTCTGTCTGTCTGTCTGTGTGTGTGTGTATGTGTGTATTCGCCATGCACGGCCAAAGTTCTCGATGGATCTGCTTCAAATTTGGTGGGCTTATTCAGAGAGACCCCGGACACAACTTCATCGATGAGATATTTCAACACGTGCTCTCAGCGCGCAGCGCTGAACCGATTTTGGTTCCACCTGAGCTACCCGGGCCCCCATACCGACACATCAAAGCCAAAGTTCTCGGTGGATCTTTTTCAAATTTGGACACCGTATTCAGCTACACCCCGGACACAATATCATCGATGAGATATTTCAACACGTGCTTTCAGCGCGCAGCGCTGAACCGATTTTGGTTTTTCTCTTCATTTCACCATTCCCAGTAACTCTTCCTTATCTTCTCCAGTGTTTTGCGTTTATCTCCCTTCCTTCGTGTGGCTTCAATCCATATTCCCGTTTCTACGTTACTATTTTTAGAATGTCACTGCGCTGTCCAGAACGCTTCCCTTGCACCCGTAAGTTGTTCTTACTGTCAAAGTGAAAAGGTCGAATCAATGTATAGCCACGCGAAAAATACACTGTCACCTATCTCTATATATTTATAGATATAGATATACATATATATATACGGCTTCTCTGTGTGTGTGTGTGTGTGTGTGTGTTTGTGTGTGTGTGTGTGGGCAAAACCTGTGGATTCTAGAGTTCTGTTTGTGATGGGGTCTAACGGCTTTTGTCTGTCTGTATGTTCTGGCATTTGAGAAGCCACAACAGATCGGCAACAGTATCAACGTACAGTGTTGTAGGCTGCATGCTGATTCTGAGACAGGTTGCTAGTGTTGGAGTGTCAAGCTCCGTCTGGTTCCATCGACAATCTCAGTCTTTAATTATAGTGTCCGACGTTATTAGCTTTAAGGACACACACACACACACACACACACACACACACACACACACACACACACACATGGCTGTCGTTTATTCATATTCTGCTAGATCTTGACCTGTCCTTGATGTCCGAAGAAATAACAAGTCGCGTAAGGCGAAAATACAACATTTAGTCGAGTAGCTGTCGAACTCACAGAATGAAACTGAACGCAATGCAATTTTTCAGCAAGACTCGTAGCATCGTCAGTCTACCGCTCATGGCAAAGGCAGTGAAATTGACAAGAAGAGCGGGGTAGTAGTTGCGCTGAGAAGGATAGCACGCTTTTCTGTACCTCTCTTCGTTTTAACTTTCTGAGCGTGTTTTTAATCCAAACATATCATATCTATGTTTTTGGAATCAGGAACCGACAAAGAATAAGATGAAAGTGTTTTTAAATTGATTTCGAAAATTTAATTTTGATAATAATTTTTATATTTTTAATTTTCAGAGCTTGTTTTTAATCCAAATATTATACGTTAATTGGATCTGTGATCCAAACATGGCTTTTGGTCAATCGAGATGGAAGTTTATTCCACAAGCCCGTAGGGCGAGTGGAATAAACTGCCATCGAGATTGACCAAAAGGCATGTTTGGATCACAGATCCAATTAACATATATATCTCGACATTCACTGGTCTTAGGGTTTTTGTTTTCAAAGAAGAAAGAAACTTGCTTGAACACGGACCACTTCTCCGAGCAAAATCAACAAACCTAATCACTCGCATTCCACCTCAAGGTCTCGGCCAACCAAGACTATGGCATACTCGTAGCCACGGACTTACGTCCGTGCTCGTAGCAAAGCCGCCGAATGGTACCGTAAACCAAGAATAGTGACGTAAGAGAATAGAATGTCGTCTTTTGATTTGGAACGTGACGTGTTTCAGAACTTCTTCTGGACAACTCGGATGGTCTTCTGCGTAGTGGTTGGCACGAGATTCTTTTTCTTCTTCGACAGTTCATCCTCCGATACTGTAGAAAAACGTTTCATCTTTGTTTCACTTTCGAGTATGCGGACGACTGAACTTGACCGCTAAAAAGTAGTCCTTTCGGTATTATTACGCCGAGTCTGAACATGAGGTCTGAACATTGTTTTTAGGCAGGATCTAGGTGAAAGCGAGGCTGTTCTTATCTCTGTGTACAGTCGAGAGAGAGAGAAATGCATGTCGAGACATAACATATTTATATGTTTTTTGAATCAGAAAATGATGGAGAATAAGATGAACGTAAATTTGGATCGTTTTATAATTTGTTTTAATTTTATTTTTACAATGTTCAGATTTTTAATGACCAAGGTCATTAATTAATTTTTAAGCCACTAAGCTGAAATGCAATACCGAAGTCCGGGCTTTGTCGAAGATTATTTGACCAAAATTTCAACCAATTTGGTTGAAAAATGAGAGCGTGACAGTGCCGCCTCAACTTTCACGAAAAACCGGATGACGTCATCAAAGACATTTATCAAAAAAATGAAAAAAAACCGTCTGGGGATATCATACCCAGAAACTCTCATGTCAAATTTCATAAAGATCAGTCCAGTAGTTTAGTCTGAATCGCTCTACTCACACACACACACACACACACACACACACACACACACACACACACACACATACACCACGACCCTCGTCTCGATTCCCCCCTCTACGTTAAAACATTTAGTCAAAACTTGACTAAATGTAAAAATGACGAGAACTTCATGGGTCCTTATACGTAATTAATGTCTATTTGACTTATATTATTATTATTAACGAAGAAGTTTCTCGTCAACAGCAAAGTGGCTGCCCACCTTTACGCACAATCGTTCTGGTAGTAATAACTTTGGGTTCATAGTTACCCCCTTTCCCCATCCACCGTCTCCACCACATCTAGTGAGCGGGACGTTATACTCGTTAGACTACTACTGTATTATTATTATCATTATAACGTCACTTGATATAACGTCCATGGCTTTCCAAGTTGAGTCAAAATAGTGCTTTAAGAGTGCAGT
Organism: Littorina saxatilis; assembly: GCF_037325665.1. Classification (NCBI taxonomy): domain Eukaryota; kingdom Metazoa; phylum Mollusca; class Gastropoda; order Littorinimorpha; family Littorinidae; genus Littorina; species Littorina saxatilis. The sequence goes on along the minus strand of NC_090258.1, from coordinate 1,749,424 downwards.
ATCACTTTTCTCAATTTGTCGGTTCACTGCACTTAATGTTTACCTTTACAATTTAGCCTGAGCTACCTACTCAGCCTGTCGACAACGCCCAATTGAAAGTGACGCTCAGCCTCCTCGTCGAGGGCAGTTGTAGTCTGTATTCTACGGACCAAAAAACAAACAAACGTCGTAGTCTGTTCTCATCCTCTCGACCTTCTCCTACCGTCATTTCAATAATCGAGTTTTTTTTTTTATATGCGTGATTGAAGGACAGAAGTAGACAGATCCATTCGCACGCGCTCGCGCAGGAGTAACCATGTATGCTCGATATGAAACTTTTTAAAACAATTTTTTTTAGTTAAAAACAAAGACAGGAACTCACAACACGAATGAAATGGAACATTTTTCTTTTAATTAAAAACCTAGAACACTGAGGAACATAAGTAAGGAACTCACAAAGCGAAATGAAATGAAACATTTTTCATTACTGACTAAAAACTTAGGACAGGAACTCACAAAACGAAATGAAATAAAACATTTTTCTTTTGATTAAAAACCTCGAACAGGAACTCACAAAACGCATGCAGCAAAAATGATTATGCCTTGAACCTAGTTTTCCTTGGGCCTCTAACAACGGGAAAACGGAAAAACTTGAATACCGTTAACACACAAAACTTGTGACACGTGTAGGGTAAATGAACATGCCTTGACAGTCGTTCACCATGCAAACTGCTGCATATGGGGATTGATATGACGTTATAACCGACATGGATGAGTGACGTTATAACTGGGTGACGTTATATCCGGTGACGTTATATCTGAGGTTAAAATAGTCTTGGAAAGAAGGAATTGAGCCGGGACCGGTGTTTAGGTGACGATATAACGGGGTGACGTTATATCCGGCGACGTTATAAACGAAGTATATATATACGGCTTCTCTGTGTGTGTGTGTGAATGTTAGGAAACGCTACCGTTGCTGAGCTTTGGTTCAGTTTTGTGTGTTGTATGTAGTTGACTTATTTGTACTTTGTGGGAAAGTATTGATATTATATTTTGTAAACATAATATTTATGCGTGGACGAGAATGCAGGTGAACTTTCTAGTCCTGTCAAAACAAGTTGTTTACCATGCTGTTTTTGTCGTGAGTTCGTGGCGTTCGTTCGGATTAAGTGTGTCGGCGCTTTTGATGTACGTCATAAGAGAATGTCGCTAGTTTAGTCCATGCACGGCTCGTATGGTGTAGTTGTATCGTGTTCGGTCTGGAATATTCTCGAGATTGAGTATTTACTATATATATATGCCAGCGCGATTTGAATGTTGAAAAAAACTTCTATTTGAGTTCTGCTAGATGTGCAGTTGTATGTATGTAATGCTAAATAAATCCTCGAACTCATTTTGACGAGTTGTTTTCTGTTGCTGCGAAGACGGGCGACGTAGAATAAAAGAACACAACTATACGGCGTTTGAGAACTTGTGGCAATCTCAAGTGTCGTGTAACAGTGTGTTTGTGTGTGTGTGCAAGCAACACCTGTGGATTATAGAGTTCTGTTTGTGATGGGGTCTAGCGGCTTTTGTCTGTCTGTATGTTCTGGCATTTGAGAAGCCACAACAGATAATATAGGGCTAAGAAATAAGCTCTAAAATTCTCAATCCCGTTTGACAGGACTTCGCCTTCAAAGGTGATTGTGGTGAACCGCCACGCTGTCTGTCTCTGTCTCGCGATTCACCCCGTTTATCTCCCTTCCTTCGCGTGCCTTCAATCCATACTCCCGTTTCTACGTTACTATTTTTATAATGTCACTGCGCTGTCCAGAACGCTTCCCTTGCACCCGTAAGTTGTTCTTACTGTCAAAGTGAAAAGGTCGAATCAATTTAAAGCCACGCGAAAAATACACTGTCACCTATCTCTATATATTTATAGATATACATATATATATACGGCTTCTCTGTGTGTGTGTGTGTGTGTGTGTGTGTGTGTGTGTGTGTGTGTGTGTGTGTGTGTGTGTGTGTGTGTGTGTGTGTGTGTAAGCAACACCTGTGGATTATAGAGTTCTGTTTGTGATGGGGTCTAGCGGCTTTTGTCTGTCTGTATGTTCTGGCATTTGAGAAGCCACAACAGATGATATAGGGCTAAGAAATAAGCTCTAAATTTCTCAATCCCGTTTGACAGGACTTCGCCTTCAAAGGTGATTGTGGTGAACCGCCACGCTGTCTGTCTCTGTCTCGCGATTCACCCCGGCGAAGCCGGGTATTCCTCTAGTATATATATATGTGTGTGTGGGTGTGTGTGCGTGAGTGTGTGCATAAAATTAGTGTGTTTGTGTGTGGGTGTGTGTTTGTGTTTGTGTGTGTATGTGTGTGTGTGTGTGTGTACGTGCGTTCGTGCGTCCATTGGTACCTTTCAGTTTATGTTATGTCTTTGTTAAGTGTAATTATCTCCGCGAATGCGTTAGCTATCGCTTTGTCGTGTAGATGCATTGGCGTGTGTTCGTCCAGGCGAGTGTGACAGTGTGTGCACCCAGCCTGTTTCCATGTTTTGTTTTTGTTCTTTGTTTGTTAAATTAACCTTAATTTGACCATGTTATATATATTTTTTTTGTTCAAATTGATTAATCATTTGTGGCCCTTTTTGTGGTAATTGCTGCAATGTTAATCATACGCCTTATCTTCATGCCCTAAGTAGGCCTCTTGTCATGAGTAATTAACATCTCAGTGTCAACCAATCCAACACTAAGGGTGGCTCCCGTTTGGGTGGCAACTTTTGTGCGCCTCAGCCCTGTAAAGCATAAAGGATCGTTTCAGGCTCTACTCGTATCACCTCCCCAGAGGAGCTAATAGAAACGTGTTGTCACCACACTGTGTTATGTTCAGCGTGTGATTGCATTTTGGGCATTATTGATTTGTGTAAACACAGAAATTGATACCGTGAAGATGATTTTGCAAGGTTGATTGTCTAGTCAACAGTGGTTAGATGTCTGACAATAAAACAAACTGTTTTAATGTGCAATACTGACACATTTTTTTTTACGTTGGCGTGGTTGTTGTCTATGTTTTCCCTCTCTTTGTGCGTCATGGAATATTTTTTGTATAGGTTGCATCAAGACACACACGACTATGGTCTTTGAATAGCAACGCAATAATTATAATTTCGATTCACCTGTGTTTGTATGCGTTCATGTTTGATTACATTTCTATCAGTTTATTGTACACGTGTTTCGCTGATTAATAATGCAATTATACCGATTAATGTTTTTAGGAATGCCAATTATTCCAGCGCAGATATAAACACACATAAAACAGACACTGCCGTAATTAATCAGTGTCGCAATACAATGTTTTGAATGCCGTTTATCGTGATACAAGGCGTTCCATTAAGCATATGAAATTGTTTTCGTTCATCGTGGTCACAGATATTGACCGATGCACTATTTTTGTTCTGCGACTTTGCACTCGAGTGGGCCTTTGCATAATTGTTGCGAGCCCTTGTGTGAGTGGCTGTGTGTATTACAGTGTGTTTGTAGGCTTATGAAGCAGTCAGTTTTTATTATCAACTTACATTGTTGGTATATGTATACGGATATTTTCAACGTTGTTTCAAATGATATAAAATACACGTCTTCATGGGATCGAAGATTTGGTTTAAGCGTGTTTATTCAAATTCTCATACACACGTTTCAAACAATAACAACATTGAGAACGTTAACAAGCAGATTGCTTATGGACACGTTCTTGAACTTATAATCAATACACATTCAGATAGCAAAACATGGCGAACAAGTGATAGCTTCAACACTTATCTTGATAATCTTTAATTATATTTTATACAAATAGGGTAAAGAGAGAGAGAGAGAGAGAGAGAGAGAGAGAGAGAGAGAGAGAGAGAGAGAGAGAGAGAGAGAGAGAGAGAGAGAGAGAGGGAGAGGGAAAAAGAGAGAGGGAGGGAGAGAATGCCTGGCTACATCAATTGCACAGTTAATATAATATCAGCCGAAGCGATTAGTTAACATAACATAGTCTTGTACAACAGAGAATATCTTCGTGTTCAAAGATATAGTTAAATCAGTATTTCCAAACAAGAGTGTTTTGCAGTCCAGAACGTGTGTTGGCAGACTATTGAATAAAATGGTTCTATGTTCTTTAAATTTTGGACAGTGTAACAAGAAATGTTCAGAATCTTCCGGGCATGCTCCACACGTACATTCTAAATTATCAGAGAGGTGTCGGTTAACTAAGTCTTGTTGCAAATCGCTCATGTTTAATCTCAACCTGCTGTGAAGTACCTGTCCCTGACGGTTGCCTAAATAATAATACTGTGGAACAACAACATCTCCATCGGTCAAATACCTTTTAAATTCACCAACTGACTGCGTTTGTTGTATATTTTCTGGAAGATTATTCCACAAAGCTGTCGTTGAAGGAAAAAATGAAGATTTATATAACTCACTTCTGCACAATGGAAACTTACGTTCAAGAGGGCGTCGTCTGTGGTAAGGATTTACATCGGAAACCAGGACCGGCAGTTTGGAATATAAATATTCTGGGGTTAAACGATTTACAATTTTATAATACAGCAAAAGTTTATGACGACGTCGCCTTTCTTTCAGGGGCACAAAACCCGATTCGTTATACAGTTTTTGGTGGCTTGTGCCACGTACTGCACCTACAATGATTCGGATTGCATCGAGATGCAATGTCTCCAACTCGTCTGCCAAACACTGTGTACAGTTATCCCAGATAACGTCCGCATAATCAAACAATGGTAACATAAAGGATTTATATATAACTTCAAGTGATTTTCTGTTTAAACGATGCTTGAATAAACCAAAACACGCAATTGATTTTCTACATTTAGCAATTAGACTTTTTATGTGGGAATCCCATTTACAATTATCTTGTAGAATGACGCCAAGGTGCTTGTGATTTTCAACATCAACTAAGTGTGCATCTTCGAAATACAATGGTGGAAGTAAAACATTTTGTTGCCTACAAATGTCCAACAATTCTGTCTTTTGACAATTAAAAGTGACTTTCCATTTAGAAGCCCATGTGCGAATTTTATCCAAATCAGAATTCAAAATCTCTGCTCGTACATCATCGTTATCTAAACTTAAATACATACTCGTATCGTCTGCAAAGAGTTTCAACACTGATTCAAGACCAACACCAATATCGTTAATATAAATGAGAAATAAAAGAGGTCCTAAGACAGAACCCTGAGGGACACCAGCAGAAAGGGTAGCATAACTTGATTTGGTTCCTTTCAATACTACTGCTTGTCTGCGATCGCTCAAGTAATGTTCAAACCAAACAAGCAAGGGACCTCTTATACCTATCGCCTCAAGCTTGTGGAGCAGACCGCGATGCCAGACTTTATCAAAAGCTTTGGATACATAAAAAAATATTGCCTGTGACATAATGTTTTTATCAAGTGCAACACAAAAATCATCATATATACTCAATAGTTGATAAACAGTCGAATCACCAGCAATAAAACCAGATTGGCAGTGTGTAATCAAATCATAATTTTTCAAATAACCAAACACACGGATTTGTATACATTTTTCAAGCACCTTCCCAATACAACTCAGCAAAGAGATTGGACGGTAGTTGGAACAAGCACTCCTATCGCCTTTCTTAAAAATGGGCGTAATGTGAGCAGTTTTCCAGACAACTGGAAAAACACCCTCAGACAAGGATCTGTTAAAGAGAACTGTAAGCGGTGGAACGATAACAGGTAATCCATCTACAAGCAATTTATTATGCATTCCGTCAGGGCCCACGGCCTTGGATAAATTTAAATTCCTTAACACTTGGACAACTTCAGCTTCTGTTAATTCAAAAGTCGATAAAGATGTATTACACCAATTTGCCTCGGGCAGGGGATCGTCTGGATTTTCAACTTTAGACTGGCTTTCAAAATAATTATTAAACAAAATCGTTTTTTCACAAATGTTATCAATAATTTTTCCATTATCTTCTAGCGGTGGAATTTCGTTACATGCAACACCTTTTTTCTTCAAGAAGGAATTAACAAGTTGCCACCAATTTTTGCTTCCGAAGTTCTGTTTACAATTTATCCTCTCATCAAGTTCAAGAAAATAATCTCTTTTTCTTTTACGAATTTCATCTGTATACTGATTTCTAGTCAGGCGGAATAATGCCCACTGCTCAGGTGTATTTAAGCGCTTAGCAACATGATGTATACAATTTTTTGCGTTTCGTAATTGTAAAATATGTTCAGTCATCCATGGGGCATCATCTTCACGTACTGTTATTATCTTAACAGGCATACATGTTTTTGCAACACGGAATAAATGTTCAGAAAACAAGGCAGCAGCTTCGTCAATGGACGCATTTAAAACTGTGTTCAAAAGATCAATTTTGTTCAATTCAAACAAAAATGTATCAACATCTAACTTGGCATAATTATATATAGTCCTTTTGAACTGACCTTTTTTTAATCTCTGTGACGTTAATTTTACACATGGCACAGAATGGTCACTACAAATGGGGGGTAACACTACAACTTCACTGATTAAGTTTATACTCGTGGTCAGGATCAAATCGATGCATGAGGATTTAGTTTCTGTAATACGTGTGGGTTCAGTAACGAGCTGGTGCAGATTGTTTTTTTGTATTAAATTAAGAAAGTGGGGAGATGGATTATTAAAAAAATCTTCGTTAAACTCTCCAAGAATTAGAAATTTATGTGGTGTTCTCATTACTTGCTTTACAGATTCGTCAACCAAGTGCCAATAATCAATCCGAGAGTCTGGTGGTCGGTAAAATGAACCAACCAGCACAGTTTCTTGCAATAATTTAGTTTCTACCCAGACTGCTTCAAGGCCTGGAATTAACAAATCAGGCCTTGGTTTGCAAATAAAATCGTTTTTCACATAAACAGCTACCCCTCCATATCCATCTGGCCTATCAAGACGCACTGGGGGATGAAATCCTTTGAGGCATAAACTGTCGTTTGATATCGAGTCACACAACCAAGTTTCTGACAAAGTCACAATATCGTGCTCTTTAACTTCACATTGTAAAATATCAATCTTGTTTCGCAAACTACGTACATTTATATGCAAAATAGAGGTATCTTTAATAACATGCTCTCTACAAGGCGGGCCTGGGTTTGGGTGGACATCTCCTGACAATAAAACCATCAGCAAAATGACAAAAACATGTGTCACAAAACTATGCACGAATATAATGTTCCAAAGCATATGCCCGTAACGCTTACTTCCAATTGGTTGACTAAAATAGGAAGGTTGCGAAGATTTAAGGGACTAAGGAGATTATTGTCACATCGGTAAAGTGCATACACAATCTGGACAATTTTTATTGTTTTAAATGAAAGTAAAAGTAAAACAAGTGATAAACAACATTTTAGAAATTGTGTTAAATGAAAAAACAACGCAGCATTATAAAAATCCAAGGTTTTTCCTTTTTCTTTTCTAAACACACACCCATACACACACACACACACACACACACACACACACACACACACACACACACAAACACACAAACACACACACACACAAATTAACACCTGCACACACACACACACACACACACACACACACACACACACACAGAGTTAAAAAGAAACAAACAAAACGGACTGGCGATCAGATATGCAGACCAAAGTAAAATATCTAGAGATGATTCCGAAATACTCAACAGAGATAATGGAAGTATACGATCAACCTAACAATGCGCTCAATGGAGGGGAAGCAAAAGATAAAATCCTGGACTTGTTTCAGCTCGACCATCTAATCATTTATTCAATGCATCGCTTTTTTCACGCTTCAATTCGATGTCCTGACAGCTTTCACTCTCTGGCCCTTGAAAACGCTCTCTTGTAGCCAGTCTGCGATTGCGTCTCCGATAAGGGAGAGAATCGAGGACTAATGGGGTTATCTCAGTAAAAGAGAATAAATTGTATGATCAATAATTCCTTGAACCAATAATTCAATTTAATATCGAGAAAAATAAGCATGCAGATATTTCTGTGTTGACAGCACTTTGTTTCGTGTATTTGTGGCAAGACAATTGGGGGTAAAGGACGGTATTTGTGGCAAGACAATTGGGGGTAAAGGACGGTATTTGTGGCAAGACAATTGGGGGTAAAGGACGGTATTTGTGGCAAGACAATTGGGGGTAAAGGACGGTATTTGTGGCAAGACAATTGGGGGTAAAGGACGGTATTTGTGGCAAGACAATTGGGGGTAAAGGACGGTATTTGTGGCAAGACAATTGGGGGTAAAGGACGGTAGACAATGAGAGCTAGTCTGTCCCACTTTATCTCTCTGTCTGTGTCTGTCTGTCTGTCTGTCTGTGTCTGTCTGTCTGTCTGTCTGTGTCTGTCTGTGTCTGTCTGTCTGTCTCTCTCTGTCTCTGTCTCTTTCTGTCACTGTCTGTCTGTCTGTCTCTGTCTGTCTGTCTCTGCCTGTCTGTCTGTCTGTCTGTCAGTCTGTCTCTCTCTCTGTCTGTCTGTCAGTCTGTCTCTCTCTCTCTCTCTCTCTCTTGCTGTCTATCTGGTTTTTATATCTGTATCTCTATGTGTCGCCCTGGCTGTTTCTGTCTCAGTCTCTATCTCTCTGTCTTTCTCTATCTCTGTCTATATCTTTAATTATGTCTATCTCTCCCCCTCTCCCCCTTTCTCCCACTCGTCTTGTGTTATCTCTCTCCCTCTCCCCCTTTCTCCCACTCGTCTTGTGTTATCTCTCTCCCTCCCTCAATCTGTCTATTCCTCCCTCTTTATCCCCGCTCTCACTTTCTCTTTCTGTCTTTCTGTCTGCCTCTCTGTCTATCTGTCTCTCTGTCTGTCTGTCTGTCTGTTTGTCTGTCTATCTCTGTCTCTCTTGTCTCTCTCTGTCTGTCTGTCTGTCTGTCTCTCTCTGGCTCTCTCTGTCTCTCTTTGTCTCTCTGTCTCTGTCTCTGTCTCTGTCTCTGTCTCTGTCTCTCTCTCTCTCTCTCTCTCTCTCTCTCTCTCTCTCTCTCCCTCTCTCTCTGTCTCTCTCGTGCGTTCCTTTGGAATTCACTACCTGTAAATATTAGGTCATGTCTGTCATTATCTTCTTTTAAAAGACAGCTCCGAAAGCACCTCTCTAACGACTAAGTCGGTGTACAATTTGTGCGAGTGTGTGTGAGGGTGCGTAAAAGAGAAAATGTATAATATGCTTCCACAAGCACACCAATGTTTGTTATACTTTTCCCTACATGATTGTGTTTTATTTGATTTCTTTTTTTTTACTCTTCATACTTATTCTTCGTTTCATGTGTGTATTATAGTAGGGACTAGCTGTAAGAAAGGACCATATGGACCTAATGCTATCATCCCTCGGTAATAAAGTTTTCGAGTTCGAGTTCGAGTTCGAGTTCTCTCTCTCTCTCTCTCTCTCTCTCTCTCTCTCTCTCTCTCTCTCTCTCTCTCTCTCTCTCTCTCTCTCTCTCTCTCTCTCTCTCTCTCTCTCTCTCTCTCTCTCTCTCTCTCTCTCTCTCTCTCTCTCTCTCTCTCTCTCTCTCTCTCTCTCTCTCTCTCTCTCTCTCTCTTCAGTATATGGAGATCTGTAAGCTTTTTCACCCGTCTCAATCTGGGTTTCGTCCAAAACATTCTTGCCATACTGCTCTTATTAAGATGTGTGATTCTTGGCCGTCAGCCATAAACCGGTCTGAAATAGTGGGCACTGTCTTCCTCGACTTCAAGAAAGCTTTCGACACAGTGGACCATACCACATTACTTTCAAAGCTATCCGTGTATCTCCCTAAGTCTCTATTTCTAGCCTTCTTTCGTTCTTATTTAAGTGATCGAAAGCAATATGTCCTTCTTAATGGGAAACTGTCTACTACAGGTCGTGTCACAAGTGGGGTTCCTCAAGGTTCCGTTCTTGGTCCACTTTTGTTTTGTATATTCATTAATGACTTGCCACTCCATATTTCTGATCCTCGTGTTATCAATGACCTTTTTGCTGACGACTCATCTGTGTACACTTTCTCAAAAAATCTGAACGTGTTAGAGTCATCACTTCAAAGAAGCCTCGATGAAATGTTTACTTGGTGTAACACTAATACTATGATAGTTCATCCTACAAAAACCAAAAGTATGGTAATCACTTCTAGACAGAAACATCAGCTGGCCCCACTTGTTCTAAAGCTTAACCTTGGATCATCACCGATTGAGCAAGTGCGTGAACATCGGGTTCTAGGAGTCACAATAGATTCTGAGCTAAACTGGAAATGTCATTTAAACAATATAAACAAAACGCTGTCGAGAAACATGTTCTTATTCTCGCAGCTACGATATTATGTCGACACTTCAGTTCTTAAATTATTTTACCATGCACACATTCTTTCGCATTTAAGTTATGCTTCTACGTTATGGGACAACTGCAGTGATGTTCACATGATCACACTGAATTCTCCCCATCGTCGTGCAGCTAAACTTATGATACCTAACTCATTGGTCACTACTGACTAAAAACTGAAACTGCTTGGCCTCCTTCCGTTGAACCAGCATCTTAAACTGAATAAATCATTATTCATGTTTAGAGTTATGAACAAGGAAGTCCCTGAGTACATTCTGTCGCTGTTTCAAAAAGCAACCAACAGGTATGGTTCTAGTAAATTCATTCCACCTCGCCCCCGACTAGATTTGTACAAGTCTAGTCTTGCATGTTCAGGGTCATCAGTGTGGAATTCACTTCCAACAGCATTAAAATATATTCCATCAGTCAAAGCCTTTAAAAAGCAAATACACAGACATTTGTTTCAAATCTGATTCCAAGTGGAGCGTTCCACCGTTATCGTAACCTAGTGGTGATTCAAAATGGGTTTACTCCGATGTATTAAACCGTCCTAATGTTATCATACATACCGGTTATCTTATAGCAGTCTCTTTTCAGGGTTGCTGTTTCTATTGTTACTGTTGTGTTGGTATATCCTTTGTTGTAGTTCTTTTCTTCCTTTTGCTATGTTGTCGGTATCTTTTGTAAAATACAAATGACTTACTGTTTGTTATTTTGCTTGCTTGCCGTTGTTGTTTCATTTGGACCATATGTTTCTAGTGCTCGTGACATTTTTTATTTTTTTTTGTGTACTTTACTTTTGAGTACACTTGACTTGCTGTTTGTTGCTTGCTTATCATCATCCGTTTTGGTTTTTTTAATTTTTAATTTTTTAATTTTTTTTTATATTTTTTTTTTACAGTCAGTATTGTTATTATCGTTATGACATCATCATGATTACCATTATTTCTATTTTCATATTTCTATTGCTGTTATTGTATTTAATAGTATCAAATACTATAACTATTTATTATCATATGTACGATTATTTTTGCCGTCAACCTCTTTTGCTCTTATAAAGTTTTCATGTCTGTTTTGTATTCATGTTAGTTAGCAAGGACAGATTGTAAGACTAGGCAACGCCTAAAATCTCCATCCTTCTGTAATAAAGTTTAATCAATCAATCAATCAATCTATCTCTCTCTCTCTCTCTCTCTCTCTCTCTCTCTCTCTCTCTCTCTCTCTCTCTCTCTCTCTCTCTCTCTCTCTCTCTCTCTCTTAATTGTGTGTCTGTGCATCCCGAGGAAAGATTGTTAGAAGAGGCAGAGCCTTAAATCTTAATCCTTGTAAAACTAAAAGTTCAGTTCTGTGTCTCTCGCGCTCGGTCTCTCAATCTCGTTTTTTGCTCTCTCTTTCTCCCCCTCTCTCACCCAATTCACCTATTCCCCCCCCCCCTCCCCTCCCCCATCCCCCATCCCCCCGCCTCACTCATAACTCCTACGCACTCACCGTCACGACTCACGACACGAGAAGTTTGACTAACTCGAGGCGAGGGGCAGATATCGATGTCCTAAATCCCGCTCTGCTAGCACGATGGACAGGGGATAGAAAATATTGACATGTTCAATCGCCAAGGATCAATGTCACATCGTGTCAGCATAATCTCCTCTTCCTTTTCTCTCATGCTGATGACTGCAAAGTATTAAAGCTACAATAGCCAATATTTTTCAGGGGCGATTTGTGTTGGGCGGCGTTTTTACTGTAGAAACACCCTTGCATTATTTTACCACAGTCATAATAAAAGGAGATGTTCTAGAGCAACTGTGATAAGCTGCAGTACACATACGGGTAGTTATATCATTTTAATCAATAAAGTTGTGTGTGTTCATTGTGTGTCCGTTGTTGTTCCAATGTTAACCGTTCATTGAATGATACACTGTTTTCACACGTGTTTTAGTTTTTTTGTTTTTACATTGCATGCTCAATGGCGTTAATCTATATAATCATGAGAATGTGCCAAGGAAGATTGATTACATAATTATTTACAACGTTTTCTCACGTGGACAGGCCCTAAAACATCCGCAACGCAGTCCTACATAAATTAAAGTAAACTCATCAAGCTTCCATTGTTAATGTTAAATGCTTTGTGACAATAAAGAATGGCAAATGGTGTTCTCGTCACAATTCTACTCGGATGCCATCAACGAAGTCACACTCTTTAAGAGTAATGAGCCATTATTTTGTCTGCAGTTAGATGTCATTAATCAAATACAAATGTGGATTCAATTATCCCGGTTCATTTAATGACGACACGAAGGGAACGCGCGTCTCGCCTGTTTAAGGGAAGCCTTCATTGCGTGCCGGAAGTGACGTCAAACACACAGGTAAATAAGGGGTTCGTGGACGTGTGAGAATGATAATAATATTATCATGTTGTTGTCTGGCTTGCGTCACCTGTCCGTCACTTCTCTCAGTTACCTGTCATGTTGTCTCAATTTTGGCTGAGTCCATATGTGACGTCATGCTGCGTTTCTGCTGTCCATGCGTTCTCGCTAGTCTCCCTAATCTGGAATGTGTGTGTGTGTGTGTGTGTGTGTGTGTGTGTGTGTGTGTGTGTGTGTGTGTGTGTGTGTGTGTGTGTGTGTGTGATTGTGTGTGATTGTGTGTGTGTGTGTGTGTGTGTGTATGTGTGTGTGTGTGTGTGTGTGTGTGTGTGTGTGTGTATATGTGTGTGTGTGTGTGTGTGTGTGTGTGTGTGTTTTCCATATAAATATGATTTAGGCAAATCATTATTTTGTGTTTTGTATGCCAAAGCTTGGATGTATTGTTGTTATTCTAATTTAGTGATTCCCAGTCCCATGTTCACAGAAGATGTTACGTGTTTACAATGTGTATTGTAATTCGTATTTTGATATTTTCAAGCGCGGAGAGCACAGACCTATTCTGTTGTTTGAGCTATATAATTGCTCATTAAAATTATTATTATTATTATCATAATTAATGTTTTGCCACACTCACAATACACTTGGTATAAACATGTTTTTATTCACTTTTGGTTATAATAAAATCGTTCCACAAGAACAAAGTATATAACGATAAGAAGCAAGTGAACACTTTATACTTTATTCCATCCCAGCATCAAGTTCACATTCAACATCTCTTCCTCAGCTGTGGTCTTTCTTGACATCTCCATCTCCATCTTGCATGGTCGCTTCACCACCTCTGTCTTCTACAAAGAAACTGACGCTCATTCATACCTTGATTTCAACTCTTCTCATCATCCTGCCAACAAAAGCAGCATTCCTTTCTCTCAATTCCTTCGTCTTCGGAGGCTATGCTCTGAAGACGACGACTTCCACCAACAGTCTGTCTTGATGACGTCTTTCTTTTTGGCCCGCAACTACCCTGATGCACTCGTCCGTGACGCCCTTCTGCGGGTTACCCAGGTCTGTCGAGAGTCCGCCCTCAGTCCTTCACCATCTAGGGACAGTGACAGACCCGTTGTTTCCCTACTGTTTCATCCCCACAACATGCCAGTAAGCAGAATCCTGAAATCAAACTGGCACATCCTTCAAGGAAGTGACTCTGTTGGTTCGATCTTTGCTCAAAAACCACTCTGTGCTTTCAGAAAAGACCGCAGCGTTCGCGACCTCTTGGTGAGATCCCGTCTTCGCAGTCCCACCAACCCCACAGCCCCTGGGACATTTCCTTGTTCCAAACGAAATTGCAAATCTTGTCCCTTCCTCCACCCTGACACCTGCCTCCAAGGCCCTCGTGGCTCCTTCACGGTCAAGAGAACGTTTGACTGTCAAAGTCACAACGTTGTCTATGCGATCGTCTGCCTCTCTTGTCGCCAGATTTATATCGGAGAAACCGCGCGCACCCTTGAGGTGCGTTTCTCCGAGCATCTGGCTGACATCCGTCATTCCCGCAATAGGCCAGTATCCCTTCACTTCACCGCCGCTGGTCACTCACTTGATCATGTCAGAGTCATGGCTCTGTGGCAAGTACGTGGCGACTCCTTCGAGCGCAAACTCAGGGAGTCCCACATCATATCATCCCTTGGCACTACCTGCCCCGATGGAATTAACATTCGCCGTTAATTCATTCATCTCAACCTTCCCCCCGCTGTTCCACCTTGTGTGTATGTGTGTGTGTGTGTGTGTGTGCGTGTGTGTGTGTGTGTGTGTGTGTGTGTGTGTGTGTGTGTGTGTGTCCGCACGGGTACGCGAGTCTCCTCTTTCGTTCCCTTTCACGCACCCCCCCCCCCCCCCTCACATTTTGTTTGGTCTACAGACCTCAAAACTGCCGCTTTTCATTCTCCTCGAGTAGCTTCCCTTGCTTCTCTGTCTTTGTCATTTGTCGGTTTGTGCAGTGCAGTTGTTTTGTCAGTTGTTCTCCTCTTTATTTGTTCTATCGTCTTTCTTCTTCTTTTTTGTGTGTGTACTTTTGTGTTTTTGTGCCTGAAGAAGACCCTTAGGTCGAAACGTCGCCGTTATTCGTTCCGTGTTCGTCATTTTAACGTGAGTACATTGCTTTTTGGTCTCTTTACTTTATACCAGTTCGCCAGTGCAGTGCAAAGATACAGTTTAGTCTGTATGATCTGGACGTTTCTGGCATGCGTTACATTTATCTTTGTTCGTTACGCGTGACATGACTGTGCACCGAATAGTCTATCTGTTAGTCACTCTCATCTGGAACTTTGTGCGACATCTGACGTCGGTGCGTGTTGATAGTTGTGCCTGACGTCATACCTTGGTGTGTGAGTGTTGATAGTTGTGTCTGACGTCATACCTTGGTGTGTGAGTGTTGATAGTTGTGTCTGACGTCATACCTTGGTGTGTGCGTGTGGATAGTTGTGCGTGACGTCATACCTTGGTGTGTGCGTGTTGACAGTTGTGCGTGACGTCATACCTTGATTTGTGCGTGTTGACAGTTGTGCCTGACGTCATACCTTGCTTTTTGCGTGCTGATAGTTGTGCACCGATGAGACATTTTGATAAAACACTTCGCCAGCATTTTGCAAGCGAATAGCCACACGATCTTGAGGTAAGTTCATTATCTGTTTCATAAGTGTCTGTCTTGTCTGTCTACTTCAAAGACCTGAGGGTCGACGTCCTAGTAACTGTAACGTACTGTAACTGTAACGTACTGTAACTGTAACGTACTGTAACTGTAACGTACTGTAACTGTAACGTACGGTAACGTACTGTAACTGTAACGTACTGTAACGTACTGTAACTGTAACGTACTGTCACTGTAACGTACAGTCACTGTAACGTACTGTCACTGTAACGTACTGTCACTGTAACGTACTGTCACTGTAACGTACTGTCACTGTAACGTACTGTCACTGTAACGTACTGTCACTGTAACGTATTGTAACTGTAACGTACTGTCACTGTAACGTACTGTAACGTACTGTCACTGTAACGTACTGTCACTGTAACGTACTGTCACTGTAACGTACTGTCACTGTAACGTACTGTAACATACTGTCACTGTAACGTACTGTAACGTACTGTCACTGTAACGTATTGTAACGTACTGTCACTGTAACGTACTGTCACTGTAACGTACTGTCACTGTAACGTATTGTAACGTACTGTCACTGTAACGTATTGTCACTGTAACGTATTGTAACGTACTGTCACTGTAACGTACTGTCACTGTAACGTATTGTAACGTACTGTCACTGTAACGTACTGTCACTGTAACGTATTGTAACGTACTGTCACTGTAACGTACTGTCACTGTAACGTACTGTCACTGTAACGTATTGTAACGTACTGTCACTGTAACGTACTGTCACTGTAACGTACTGTCACTGTAACGTATTGTAACGTACTGTCACTGTAACGTACTGTCACTATAACGTACTGTCACTGTAACGTACTGTCACTGTAACGTACTGTCATTATAACGTACTGTCACTGTAACGTACTGTCACTGTAACGTACTGTCACTGTAACGTACTGTCACTGTAACGTACTGTCACTGTAACGTACTGTCACTGTAACGTACTGTAACGTACTGTCACTGTAACGTACTGTCACTGTAACGTATTGTAACGTACTGTCACTGTAACGTACTGTCACTGTAACGTATTGTAACGTACTGTCACTGTAACGTACTGTCACTGTAACGTATTGTAACGTACTGTCACTGTAATGTACTGTCACTGTAACGTACTGTAACGTACTGTCACTGTAATGTACTGTCACTGTAACGTACTGTAACGTACTGTAACTGTAACGTACTGTCACTGTAACGTATTGTAACTGTAACGTACTGTCACTGTAACGTACTGTCACTGTAACGTACTGTAACGTACTGTCACTGTAACGTACTGTCACTGTAACGTACTGTCACTGTAACATACTGTAACGTACTGTCACTGTAACGTACTGTCACTGTAACATACTGTCACTGTAACGTACTGTCACTGTAACGTACTGTCATTGTAACGTACTGTCACTGTAACGTATTGTAACTGTAACGTACTGTAACTGTAACGTACTGTCACTGTAACGTACTGTAACGTACTGTCACTGTAACGTACTGTCACTGTAACGTACTGTCACTGTAACGTACTGTCACTGTAACGTACTGTAACTGTAACTGTAACGTACTGTCACTGTAACGTACTGTCACTGTAACGTACTGTCACTGTAACGTACTGTCACTGTAACGTACTGTCACTGTAACGTACTGTCACTGTAACGTACTGTCACTGTAACGTACTGTCACTGTAACGTACTGTCACTGTAACGTACTGTCACTGTAACGTACTGTCACTGTAACGTACTGTAACGTACTGTCACTGTAACGTACTGTCACTGTAACGTACTGTCACTGTAACGTACTGTCACTGTAACGTACTGTCACTGTAACGTACTGTCACTGTAACGTATTGTAACGTACTGTCACTGTAATGTACTGTCATTGTAACGTACTGTAACGTACTGTCACTGTAACGTACTGTTACTGTAACGTATTGTAACGTACTGTCACTGTAATGTACTGTCACTGTAACGTACTGTAACGTACTGTCACTGTAATGTACTGTCACTGTAACGTACTGTAACGTATTGTAACTGTAACGTACTGTCACTGTAACGTATTGTAACTGTAACGTACTGTCACTGTAACATCCTGTCACTGTAACGTACTGTAACTGTAACGTACTGTGACTGTAACGTACTGTAACTGTAACGTACTGTCACTGTAACGTACTGTAACGTACTGTCACTGTAACGTACTGTCGCTGTAACGTACTGTCACTGTAACGTACTGTCACTGTAACGTACTGTAACGTACTGTCACTGTAACGTACTGTCACTGTAACGTACTGTCACTGTAACGTACTGTAACGTACTGTCACTGTAACGTACTGTCACTGTAACGTACTGTCACTGTAACGTACTGTCACTGTAACGTACTGTAACGTACTGTCACTGTAACGTACTGTCACTGTAACGTACTGTCACTGTAACGTACTGTAACGTACTGTCACTGTAACGTACTGTCACTGTAACGTATTGTCATTGTAACGTATTGTCACTGTAACGTACTGTCACTGTAACGTACTGTCACTGTAACGTACTGTCATTGTAACGTACTGTCACTGTAACGTACTGTCACTGTAACGTACTGTCACTGTAACGTACTGTAACTGTAACGTACTGTAACTGTAACGTACTGTAACTGTAACGTACTGTAACTGTAACGTACTGTAACTGTAACGTACTGTAACTGTAACGTACTGTCACTGTAACGTACTGTCACTGTAACGTACTGTCACTGTAACGTACTGTAACTGTAACGTACTGTAACTGTAACGTACTGTCATTGTAACGTACTGTCACTGTAACGTACTGTCACTGTAACGTACTGTCACTATAACGTACTGTCACTATAACGTACTGTCATTATAACGTACTGTCACTGTAACGTACTGTCACTGTAACGTACTGTCACTGTAACGTACTGTAACGTACTGTAACTGTAACTGTAACGTACTGTCACTGTAACGTACTGTCACTGTAACGTACTGTCACTGTAACGTACTGTCACTGTAACGTACTGTCATTGTAACGTACTGTAACGTACTGTCATTGTAACGTACTGTACTGTCACTGTAACGTACTGTCACTGTAACGTACTGTCACTGTAACGTACTGTCACTGTAACGTACTGTCACTGTAACGTACTGTCACTGTAACGTACTGTCACTGTCACTGTAACGTACTGTCATTGTAACGTACTGTCACTGTAACGTACTGTCACTGTAACGTACTGTCACTGTAACGTACTGTCACTGTAACGTACTGTAACTGTAACGTACTGTCACTGTAACGTATTGTCACTGTAACGTACTGTCATTGTAACGTACTGTCATTGTAACGTACTGTCACTGTAACGTACTGTCATTGTAACGTACTGTAACTGTAACGTACTGTCACTGTAACGTACTGTCACTGTAACGTACTGTCACTGTAACGTACTGTCACTGTAACGTACTGTAACGTACTGTCACTGTAACGTACTGTCATTGTAACGTACTGTAACTGTAACGTACTGTCACTGTAACGTATTGTCACTGTAACGTACTGTCATTGTAACGTACTGTAACGTACTGTAACTGTAACGTACTGTCACTGTAACGTACTGTCACTGTAACGTACTGTCACTGTAACGTACTGTCACTGTAACGTACTGTCACTGTAACGTACTGTCACTGTAACGTACTGTCACTGTAACGTACTGTCACTGTAACGTACTGTCACTGTAACGTACTGTCATTGTAACGTACTGTCACTGTAACGTACTGTCACTGTAACGTACTGTCACTGTAACGTACTGTCACTGTAACGTACTGTCACTGTAACGTACTGTCACTGTAACGTACTGTCACTGTAACGTACTGTCACTGTAACGTACTGTCACTGTAACGTACTGTCACTGTAACGTACTGTCACTGTAACGTACTGTCACGTACTGTCACTGTAACGTACTGTCATTGTAACGTACTGTAACTGTAACGTACTGTCATTGTAACGTACTGTCACTGTAACGTACTGTCATTGTAACGTACTGTCACTGTAACGTACTGTCACTGTAACGTACTGTCACTGTAACGTACTGTCACTGTAACGTACTGTCACTGTAACGTACTGTCACTGTAACGTACTGTCACTGTTACGTACTGTCACTGTAACGTACTGTCACTGTAACGTACTGTAACGTACTGTCACTGTAACGTACTGTCATTGTAACGTACTGTAACGTACTGTAACGTATTGTCACTGTAACGTACTGTCATTGTAACGTACTGTAACGTACTGTCACTGTAACGTACTGTAACTGTAACGTACTGTCACTGTAACGTACTGTCACTGTAACGTACTGTCACTGTAACGTACTGTCACTGTAACGTACTGTCACTGTAACGTACTGTCACTGTAACGTACTGTCACTGTAACGTACTGTCACTGTCACTGTAACGTACTGTCATTGTAACGTACTGTAACTGTAACGTACTGTCACTGTAACGTATTGTCACTGTAACGTACTGTCATTGTAACGTACTGTAACGTACTGTAACTGTAACGTACTGTCACTATAACGTATTGTCACTGTAACGTACTGTCACTGTAACGTACTGTCACTGTAACGTACTGTCACTGTAACGTACTGTCACTGTAACGTATTGTCACTGTAACGTACTGTAACTGTAACGTACTGTCACTGTAACGTATTGTCATTGTAACGTACTGTAACTGTAACGTACTGTCACTGTAACGTACTGTCACTGTAACGTACTGTCACTGTAACGTACTGTCACTGTAACGTACTGTCACTGTAACGTACTGTCACTGTAACGTACTGTCACTGTAACGTACTGTCACTGTAACGTACTGTCACTGTAACGTACTGTAACGTACTGTCACTGTAACGTACTGTCATTGTAACGTACTGTAACTGTAACGTACTGTAACTGTAACGTATTGTCACTGTAACGTACTGTCATTGTAACGTACTGTAACGTACTGTCACTGTAACGTATTGTCATTGTAACGTATTGTCACTGTAACGTACTGTCACTATAACGTACTGTCACTGTAACGTACTGTAACTGTAACGTACTGTCACTGTAACGTACTGTCACTGTAACGTACTGTCACTGTAACGTACTGTCACTGTAACGTACTGTCACTGTAACGTACTGTCACTATAACGTACTGTCACTGCAACGTATTGTCACTGTAACGTACTGTCACTGTAACGTACTGTCACTGTAACGTACTGTCACTGTAACGTACTGTCACTGTAACGTACTGTAACTGTAACGTACTGTCACTGTAACGTACTGTCACTGTAACGTACTGTCACTGTAACGTACTGTCACTGTAACGTACTGTCACTGTAACGTACTGTCACTGTAACGTACTGTCACTGTAACGTATTGTCACTGTAACGTACTGTCACTGTAACGTACTGTCACTGTAACGTACTGTCACTGTAACGTACTGTCACTGTAACGTACTGTCACTGTAACGTACTGTCACTGTAACGTACTGTCACTGTAACGTACTGTCACTGTAACGTACTGTCACTGTAACGTACTGTCACTGTAACGTACTGTCACTGTAACGTACTGTCACTGTAACGTACTGTCACTGTAACGTATTGTCATTGTAACGTACTGTAACTGTAACGTACTGTAACTGTAACGTACTGTAACTGTAACGTACTGTAACTGTGACGTACTGTCATTGTAACGTACTGTCACTGTAACGTACTGTAACTGTAACGTACTGTAACTGTAACGTACTGTAACTGTAACGTACTGTAACTGTGACGTACTGTCATTGTAACGTACTGTCACTGTAACGTACTGTTACTGTAACGTACTGTAACTGTAACGTACTGTCACTGTGACGTACTTTTTGTGTCTATAATCAACGTTCCCATTACCTACCATTCTTGTTTTTTGATTGCGCACCGATTTTTGTTGTTTTTTTGTTGTTGTTGTTGTTGCAGTTTGTTTATCTTGAAGGTTCTTCGACGCCTGGCGTGATACTTTGCCTTTGACGTGTTGAAAGTGGTGAACCGATGAGGTGTTTTTTTCTCTATCTGTCTCATGAATCTAGAAGTTTCTAGGACGTCTGACGTCATGCTTTGCCTTAGAAGTGTTAATTAACATTGCACCGATGAGAGTGTTTTTCCCGCCGTCTATGTCATCTGGAAGTTTCTGCGATGAAGACATAAAAACACGTATCTCCTTGTCCTTCGCGTGCAGAGAATGCACAAATAAAGCATGTTGGATCAGTGGTCGCAATCACGTGACTACTGAAAAGGGAGATACAATCTCTGGTTTTGTACGGGTTCTAGTGATTACAGAACTGTAGAGAAAAAGTATGTAATGTTACAAGAATTCCTGCTTGCCTTCATGCTTCGGTAAAATGTCCTGTCATAGAAGTCAGTCGGTGAGGCAGTCACTTCTTTTTTTTAATGTTGAATCAGAGTACCGCTTCATTTTTGTTTACGTTCTTATTAATGCTGAATAATTTAATATTATCGTGAATAAAAACAAGTATACATTGTATGATAACATATGCGTATTACTGTTTTTGTACGGCTAGGACTGTTCGTTTAATATATTCAACACATTTATATATATGATGAAAATTGTTTGGATTTGTCATATTTCAAACACACAATACTGTACACGACTGTGACTGTGTATAACTCTCGTCGTTCTGCTCTTCTTTCATTCATGCTTCATGACAAGAATAAGTTGCTTTCAACTGAACAGGGTTAAGTATTATATTGGATTGGACCGGCACGGTTGGCCAAGTGGTAAGGCGTCCGCCCCATGATCGGGAGGTCGTGGGTTCCAACCCCGGCCGGGTCATACCTAAGACTTTAAAATTGGCAATCTAGTGGCTGCTCCGCCTGGCGTCTGGCATTATGGGGTTAGTGCTAGGACTGGTTGGTCCGGTGTCAGAATAATGTGACTGGGTGAGACATGAAGCCTGTGCTGCGACTTCTGTCTTGTGTGTGGCGCACGTTATATGTCAAAGCAGCACCGCCCTGATACGGCCCTTCGTGGTCGGCTGGGCGTTAAGCAAACAAACAAACAAACAAATAGAGCTTAAACAATGACCACGAGTTGATTACTGGAAAATAAACCACGAGTGGGTATTTGCAGCCGCTTGGTAATTCACGAGTGTGCGGAGCACACGAGTGAATTACCAAGCGGCTGCAAATACCCACGAGTGGTTTATTTTCCAGTAATCAACGAGTTGTCATTGTTTAAGCTATTTATACAACGACCAACACGGGTCGAACATGCAGTCATGCAGACGACATTTTGTAGGCAATTTCATTTCAGCCTAATCACTCAGAGTGTCAAATGCGCGTCATTCAAATAGTCCCTATTCTTTTACTTTATTCTTAGTCTCCGACTTGTCGGCATTATACTTGTCTCGTCTAAATATCGGACCCCATTGCTACGATTAAAACACAATGGCGTTTATATAGCTATTCTGACATTACATTCTGTGTTAAAATCATGTTTTTGTCAGCAGCAAGGACCAGAATGGTCCATCCCGTCGTTGATTGCAGACGACGGTTCCCTTTCCGCATGAAGCCACGGAAATAACCGAACATTGAAAAACCCACGGACATGTATTACGGAGAAAACTCGGGATAACCGGATGTTTAGCATTACGTCAATATGCTAGGAATCCTATGACGTCATGACGTATCATACTTGCCTACGTAGATTGTATACATGTTCGAAAGTCTGACTGTTGTGAATTCGCGTGGTGAAGACTGCGGTAAATCTGTAGATGATAAGAGAACAAGGATTGTCTCAGAAGAAACGACTAAATGTTTCAGACCGGTAACTTCATTTCAACATTGCACTATATAATGGACGTTCTATGTGACAGGAGAGTTTGCTGATTTTGTGTTAAACATTGGAGAGATCGTCTGCTAGAATCAGAGATAGGTCGCTTCAGATTGCAGCTTCTGGAAATTTGCAAGGTTTGTTGCCTGTTAAAGAACTGGATTTTACACGTAATGTATGTCATGTACAGTAAGCAACAACAAAACACACACAAAG
>NC_090258.1:1703699-1721199 GCF_037325665.1 Littorina saxatilis | reverse complement strand
CTGTGTTGATTTTCATCATTTTTTTCTGCTTGGCATGAGTAAGTATGGTATTTGCAATACAACAAAAATAAATAAAAGCTAAAATGTTTGTGTTTGAGCAATTATTTGGGCGAGTTTTTCGAAGCGAACGTGTGAATCCTGACAGACACCATTTCCTTCTGTCACATGACCCCATTTCAAAGTGTGATTCAAGCAGACACGAAAATAACACACAAAACTTATGATAATGGGGTTATTAATTCAATTAATACACAAGGTTAGTCTCTGACTAGATAAAATGGGAAAAAATATCAAATAGGAGCATAAAACCGTTTCTGCAAAAATGTTCAATCGCCACCAAAAGCGTCTTTCAGGAAAAAAACACGTGCTTTGTTTGAAAAGCAAAGCCTAATTTTACACATCGCGTGCTTTTGTCTTTGTTATTCTTGCTTGTCAACATCATTTTATTGATGTTCTTCACTGGAAAGCAGGTGTATCATCAACAGTATCACAAAATCGCAAAGAATGAACATTTTTGTTGTGATCCGACCGGTGTCTGTAGACTGAATCACACGTTCGGCAAACTTCGTTTTTAACGGAAATAACCGAGCCTTTCATCGGAAACGACGTTTCAACCGCTTCAGATCGTATGCAGGAAGAAAATGAGGAATGCGATACCCAGTGAGTAAAACATTTTAATCGTTTTTAGTGCCTTTTGATCAAGTTTTGTTGCGTCTGTCAGCAACGTTCGTCAACCCAACGTTCGGCACAGCGACGCACGCATACGGATTTGCAGCGTTTGCATTCGGAAAGTGAAGGATTTGTGAGTTTGTTTGCATAATTTCAATCGCTAGTAGGTTTCTCCTTCGTCTCCCATTCTTGTGTTTGCATGTTATTGGCATTTCATTGTGTAAATTGAAAGTTAGTGAGTAACAGTAGTACAATCTGTCGAACGTTGGCGACGCTGACAGACGGAAATATCGAACATTGCCTTCAATGACAGAAGGGCTTGGCGATCGTACTTTCGATTCGTAGGAACACAATATAGAGACAGCAATGTGCGCTCGTTACCACAACGGTCATGAACCGGTGTAACACGACATTTTTACTCCACAAAAAATTGACTCCGGGCAGGTTTCACGGTATTGAGACATTCTGTTGACTGCACAATGTGCTTTGATTTCTAACTTGTACCAATTTTTTTTATATGCTATGCAAAAATGTGTCATTTTGAATAAAATTCTGAGAAAAAAATCGTTTGAGTTGTTTTTGTTGGCATTTTATGCACATGTGTATGGAAGCGAACGCGTGAATCCTGACAGACGCCATTAATTTTCTTCTGCATGACAGCAGCCAACCTTTGATGTGAAAAGAAACGCAAAGGCACTCGATTCACACTGAATGGTCATATTTGATAGCAGAGCTGCAATATCTAAACATACAAACAAACAAAAAAGCCCAAATATGAATTTTGCATTGCATATTTTGCACACAAAAATCCAATCGAGAACCGGAAGCTGTCTGTCTGACACTAAGTCTTCACAGATAAACTAAGTAAGCTACTTTACCATAAGAAATGATAACATGATTTTATTTTGACATTGAAAACACACCTTTATAGTCTGTACGTCTGGAAAGCAATTACAATGACCGAAATTTCGCGAAATTTCGTGCCGTGTCCATTTTTGGGAATGTCCGACCGTGGTCGACCAACGATCGCTACTATCACGTACATTGTAATTTCCGGGAAATCCTATGCCGGATGTGACGTATTACACACTTTTCAAAGTTGAGGCCCAATGCGGGATTTGTGCTAAATTTTTTCAGGTGCGATTTTGTTGTTTTTATTGCCTTTTTGTCGAGTAATACTCCGTCTGTCAGCAACGTTCGCTACCACACGTTCGCCACTGCTTCATGCTCGATCAGATTTTTTGTTAGCTTTTTCACAGATTATAGACGTTTGATTAACGTTTTCTTTGCAGTTCTGGATTTCTAACCGGTGTCTCTTTGCTGATTTTGTCGATTCACTTTTCATACACGAGCGAGAAGTTGCTGTCAGCTAGCAGACGTTGCAAACGTAGGCAGTACTGACAGGCGGAATTGTTTTTCACTTAAAGTTAAAATAAAATAGATTTGTTTTACATTCTGTATTTATATATGTATGCAATAATCATTATTTCAGAATAAAACGAGCGAGTGTCTTTTAATGAAAAAAAAAAATGTTCCTTGTTAAGGCCAAAAAAAAAAAATTGTCTGTTTAGGGTAACCCGACCGACCCTATCGATTTGGCGCCGACCCAAAAACTTTTTTTTGATTTCAAAAAAAAAAAGAAAAAAAAAGAGGTAAAAATGCTAAAAAGAGACATTTGGCGTTTCTTTCTCTCCCTTTCTCTCTGTTTTATTTATACGTTAGTTTTGAAACATGTATTCATCAAATATAAGAAGTGAATGTTCAGCCAACATAGCATTTACACACCAAAAAAAAAAAAAAAAAAAAAAAAAAAAAAAAATATCTACCTACCGACCCTACTTTTTTTGGTCATGTTACCCTAAACAGACAATTTTTTTTTTTTGGCCTAATGAAACATGTACGAGGGGTATTCTTGAAGTCCTTGGAATCTTATATTAGCGCACAGCCCACCGTTAATTTGACCACGCCATTTTCTCGAAAGATCCTTCCTGAGCTGTGACACACGTTGACATTCTGTAAAAATACCTTTCAAAGATTTCGGCGTGAGTGTTTTTGCCGATGCCCTAAATGACCCTCGTTTACTCTCGGACAGCAGCATCAAGGCTCTCGTAACGGTTTCCTCAGAGCTTTTTCTTTAAATGTGAAAACAGGAAAACGTCAAACGGGGCATATTCAGGAAAATATAGTGAATGAAACTTCAGGCAGACATCCTAATTTGTAAGAAATTCGATTACGGGACATTTTAATGGACATAGCATCAACCCTCAACTACCCGTGTTTGGCGCCAAACTTAAAACACCACGGGCAGGCAATGATGCTTGTACTACTCTAAGGTAACCGTACGCTGCTCCCGGCCTTATATAATTGTGGCGATTTGTCCTTGTTTTCCAAACAAGTATGACCACCTTCTTCTTGCCAGTGTTCCGAGATCACCAATAGCTGATAGGGGTGGAGCCGTTTAGGAACATCACAATGGCTGATCGATGTGTTGCCAGGGGTCAGATTGATAGACCCAAGTCCCCATCGCCTTCGACAACATTCATAAAACCCTTACACTCTCTATAGTGACAATTAGAGAATATTTGTATGCACATTCTGAGACATACCCCCTTTTGTGCAATAAAAGAGCACGGGCACCCACTGTCTGCAACGCTCGTGTACCCGCAAAGGCTTGTGCCAGATCACATTCAATTACCTATGTGTCCTTTGCCTCCGTGTGTGTCCTTTGCCTCCGTGCATCATCTCTCTTCAAGGTTTCAGCGACAGCAACATTTGTTGCAGTAACAGCATTCAACTGTCGGTCTGGCCGGGTGTCATCTTTACCCGATTTAAATTCAAAAGCGTGTTATCCTGCTCAGCGCGACCACTACCGCACTATTCTGCATGGCTTGTCGATTTCATTGCCTTTGCCACGAGCGGTGGACTGACGAAACTACGAGTATGTGGTCTTGGTGAAAAAAGCAGTGCGTTCAGTTTCATTATGTGAGTTCGACAGCTTGACTAAATGTTGAGGTAAGTTCTGAAAATGCTAAAATAAACTCAGCTAAAGTGCATATGGAACATGTTTTTCGATGAGTTTTGTTAAGTTTAGTTTGGAGTTTTGGAAAATCCAGTTCATTGTCACCTCCCATTGTCACAAATAACTGGAGCGTGCTTTCTTTTCACTGTCTTCGAATCCCTGGCCTTTCAAACCGGACGCTAACCGCCCCTGAAAGTCGAGCGTCGTAACCTCGAAGGGTTAATAGGATACCGATATATTCTACCGGGTAAAAAAAACGTACAATAGTGTGTGCCTTTACAGTCATTATGAAGAAAAACGTGACGAGTTGGCGGTCCAGGCTATTTGGTCTATGATGTGAATGAGGCTTTTGTTTCTATAAGGAAAATCCTGTTTTTGTCATCTGCACTTGCATTGGTGTTTTTACCGTCAACATGAAAGTTGATACTTGTGGTGTGTTGTACTGTCAAAGCATGAGGAAAAACGGCATATTCGGTTTCATGTAATTGTCTTTTTTAAAGCTTCACTGTTACAATTCGAGTGTTTTAAATGAAACGTGTTCAGGCTTACTTCACGATGATACGTGCGAGGGAATGTGATTTTAGAAAGAACAGGGTTATCCAGTCCTTGTTCTGTGTACGGGGGAGTAACAAACCGGGGGAGTAGCGAGCCGGGGGAGTAACGAGCCGGGGGAGTAACGATACGGGGGAGTAACGAGCTGACCCCGCCTGGCCTGGTTTACGGCCGATTTGAACGGAATGGCTGATGCATATTGCTCAGCTAACCTAAATTAGAGCTACCCTTACCGTAGTTATCCCAAAGAAGTGCTATACACCCCAGGAAGACATCTCAAAGGTGGCTACAAAGAGCAGTCCCGATCGTATGAAGCTCTTGTTCGTGGAGACTTAATCTTTGTAGTGGTCTTTGTGCGGAGTTCTCTCCCTTTACAGTCATTATGAAGAAAAATTGTAATAGTTTTGAATGTTTAAATCTCTTAAGAAGTTCTTTCGGCCGTGAAACATTATTATATTTAGTTTAGAGTTGCATAGCACTAGTATGGGGGCGATAGAAGAGATTTTAACGTAGGGAAAGTAGCTTTGTGTAACAGTCATATTAACCTTTATTTTACATTCATTTTGTATTCGTACCACACGCCGTTCTGTTGCCTGTTAAAAATAGGTCGATATTCTGCACTACTTTGCATAGGCACTCCTGTTCGTACAGCTCAACATTATGCACTCCTTGTTTTCGTATAATACGACCTTCTGCACTCCTACATTAAAAAGCGCATGTAAAGATTGCAGCTATTTACAATATTTCTTATTTCATCTTGTCTTGATGTTAAGCAAACACATTAACAAGTTTCAAAATTACAAAAATGCAAGGTTGAAAAGAAAATATTTGATAGACACATTGTGGTTGTCATCTAAATAAAAGCGGCATTGCGCACTCCTTTTTGACCATTAAATATCTGCGCGAATGTAGATATCGATAGCAACAGATATCCCGTCATACATTTGTGCAATGTACAGCTTTTATTCGTGTGTTTTTTGTAGAAAGGAATACAAATATACTATATTGGCCAGGAGTGCACAGTGCTGTTCGTAAAGCTCTATATTATGCACTCCTTGTATTCGTATAACACGACCTTCTGCACGCCTACACTCAAAAGTGCTAGAAAAATCAGCTATTTACAATATTCCTTACTTAATCTTGTCTTGAGGTCACAGTCAAGTAAATACATTTCAAAGCTCAACAACTACCAAAACACAAGGTTTAAAAACATATTTGACCGCCACGACATTTTGGTTGTCTGTATAAAAATGGCATTGTGCACTCCTTATTAACAATCAAATAGTTCGGAGAATTTAGATGTAAAAGTTTAAAAATCGATACCAACAAATAGCCCGTAATGCCTTTGTGCAATGTATAGTTTGTATTCTTGTTTGATTATGCACGAAAATGCAGCTATTAACAATATTCCGTATATTCATCTTGTATTGAGTCAAGCAAATATATTTCAAAGCTTTAAAATTAAAACAAAACCACAAGATTGAGAAAACTTCGACAGACACATTTTGGTTGTTTTCTGTATAAAAGCGGCGTTGTGCACTCCTTTTTTTATAATAAAATATATCGGCGATCTTAGATGCACAAGTTTTAAATTCGATACACAAAGATAGCCCGGGATGCATTTGTGCAATGCAAAGCTTTTATTCTAGTTTTTTGTAGAAAGGAAGAATACTATATTATATATGACCTTGAGTGCACAGTGTAGGAGTGCATAAGGAAAAGGAGTGCACAATGTCGGCCTATACGAACAAAAGAGTGCACAAGTTCGCCTTTGTACACACACACACACACACACACACACACACACACACACACACACACACACACAACGCACAAACACATACCTCTCCGAATCGCTAAACAGACTCACAAACCAAACATGGACACATTGTCAGTTATTTATTGAAAAATACAAATTATGGAGACAGGAACACAAACTAAATAATTGATGATAACATATCAAAACGATTCTCTCTCTCCCTTCTGTCACACACACACACACACACACACACACACACACACACACACACACACACACACACACACACACACACACACACACACACACACACACACACACACACACACACATTAGATCTAAATGGTAAAGTACAACAGCAAACAACCTTTCAGGGATGACAAATAACTTTCATCAATCTTCATAATAAATAAAGTAACTGAAAGAGGAAAAACACAATTTTCAGAAGAAAACAAATTTGACAAAAGATATTAATTTTAAACACATTGATGCTTTACGAATGATACATTCACAAACTGAGAACCTTGTTATCCCCCCCTCTCCCCGACGCTTCAATCAATCTACCAACCAGTCAGAAAACGAGCCCATCTATTCATCTATCAACCTGTCCATCCATCCACTTATCTATATCAAATTGAACCGATGGAGGGGAAACAATTAATAAACATCGAACAAGAAAAGCATTGCAGGCAAAGAAGAAGTTCCATAACTGTTAATATCCTTGACGGTAACGACAATGGGGATTTATTATTGAAGCTTTCATGTATTTGAGGATGAAAATACAGGAACAGTAAATACAAAAAAATAGACATCACTGATTTAGACCACTGAAATGACGGGCGCGGTGGCCTAGTGGATACAACATCGGCCTCTTAATCGGAAGATCGTGAGTTCAAATTCTGGCCGCGGCAGTCTGGTGGGATAAGGTTGGAGATTTTTCCGATCTCCCAGGTCAACTTATGGGCTGACCTGATCGTTCCTTATCCCCCTTCGTGTGTACACGCAAGCACAAGACCAAGTGCGCACGGAAAAGATCCTGTAACCCAGAGTTCGGTGGGTTATAGAAACAAAAAAATACCCAACATGCTTCCCCCGAAAGCGGCGTATGGCTGCCTGAATGGTGGGGTAAAAACGGTCATACACGTAAAAACCCACTCGTGCAAAAACATGAGGAACGTGGGAGTTTCAGCCCATGAACGAAGAAGAAGAAGAAGAAGAGGCCACTGAAATATGCATGAGCACATCAACACAAATGTGATCGCAATGACATATTATCCTAATCACTTTTCTTCGGAATACAATTTCTCCTTGCTAAACTACAAATGTAACGAAGCAGAGACATGATTACTATAGTACGCTGAATATGAAATACGGAAGACTGTCAGTTGATTCTCATATTTCATCATAAAACATTGCCAACCAAAAATTAACAAACAAACAGACTTCATGCCACAATAAGGGCTTGTACACACACCAAACAAGAATATTTCAAAACATTGATACTAATTTTGCTTAGCACAGCTCTCTCTCTCTCTCTGGGTGTGAGAGAGAGCTGTGCTAAGCAAAATTAGTATCTGGGTGAGAGAGAGAGAGAGAGAGAGAGAGAGAGAGAGAGAGAGAGAGAGAGAGAGAGAAAACTCAGAAAATGTATTGTTTAGGCCAACTGACCCGTAACAACTAGAGAGAGAGAGAGAGAGAGAGAGAGAGAGAGAGAGAGAGAGAGAGAGAGAGAGAGAGAGAGAGAGAGAGAGAGAGAGAGAGAGAGAGAGAGAGAGAGAGAGAGAGAGAGAGAGAGAGAGAGAGAGAGAGAGGCGGGCAAAGGGGGGGGGGGGGGCGGGACATGTTTTTCATTAAGGGTTCAATACCCACCCCTCACCCTTCCCAAACATAAACACACAATTATATACAAACAGAAACAGAAACATACATCGTCTTCTTTACATAATTATATACACCAACGAAATATTTTTAGAATCTACAATCAGAAAAACAAGCTCATATAACGCATTCCTTAACAACACACACACACACACACACACACACACTCTCTCTCTCTCTCTCTCTGCTTATTTACTGTACATTTACTTGTTATGCCTATATGAATTCATTATATTATGTTGTTTATATGCGTGCGGATGTGTTCGTGTGAATGTAAAGGGCACGTTGTAAGATTAGGCCCTTGGCTTAAAATGTTTACCCTTTATGTCAATAAAATGTTCTAAGTCTAAGTCTAAGTCTCTCTCTCTCTCTCTCTCTCTCTCTCTCTCTCTGACTTTCTTTCCAAATCACTCTTCTTTTGAACATCATATTGCTAGACAAGACATCTCATCACGAAGTCTCACTGTCTCTCCAGGTTCCTCTTTGTCAACAAACTGTAATTTTCAAAATAACGTATTAAAAAGAACAAGCAAATCCTCATACGACTCAAATTCGCCATTCGTGATATGAATCAGAAAGAAATTATTTTCTGACACATATTATACGCACACACAAACCATACTCTCCCTACTCTATGTTCTGGTTTCAAAAAACTTTCAAGAACAAAGGAATTGCAAGTTAGTTTACCCTATTTCGACTTTGAAATTGTTTTTCGCGAGTCCACCAGGCTTGGGTGATAATGCCCGGGGGTCGTGAAACTGCCCGTACGTGCCAGGAGTCTCAAGCCTCTGACGTCCAGACACCCACACAAGACTCACTGATTCCTCCGGTGATTTGAAAAAGCATGCATGTTAAGTTTATTGGTATGACATTCGAAGTCGTCAACCTCGCACAGAACAGTTATTTGAGGTCAGAATGAACCTTTGATAACAAAAATAACTCAACACTATTCAACACTGGGAATCCAAAGCATAGTGATCGTTGTCAGGTCAACAACAAGTATGATCACAATCTCGCAAAATCTCCTCCAAAACCACTCCCCACACACACACACACACACGCACGCACGCACGCACGCACGTACGCGCACACACACACACACACATACACACACACACTGACACACGCGCAACCCAGGAATACGACAGACAGGCAGCCAGACAAAGAATCAAACGCTCAGAGAACCGACTTCTTGTCTGCAACATCAACACGCTGCCTTCTCATTCCGTTACCCAAGCTCAGTAAACGCAGCCCAGCAATTCTGTTACCACACTGTGTAACATCTGCAGGCACTCTCCCGTGGACATTCAGTCTCGGTTGTGACGACTACACAATATCACGGTCAGACGCATGACGTCACGTGCCATCTCCTTTCAAACAACATTCGTCCCTGTGAGGTTTTAAACATCATTCCACGTTATCATGATTGAAATACCATCCTCAGTCATCAGGCTTCAGGTTTATAATATCACTTCTTGTCATCAAGTTTCAAACGTCAATCCACGTCACTATCATCCCAACATTGTTCCACGTTATCTCAGGATTGAAACATCATCTTACAGTCCACACCTTCACGTTACAAAACGTCATTCGACATACTCACTAGCCACTCTTTATAACACGTGATCACATTTTAATATTACTCCGTTTCGTGACGCTTAAAACGTCATCCTTTAAATTGTCATCAACTCTCCAAATCGCAGGCGATAACGTTGTGAAAGCCGTATCCGTTTTGTCGTCGGGAAACACAATATAATCATATACATCTTGGCTTCCCGACTCAAACTTCACGCAACGTCGCCAAACATCCAAATCTCAGGAGTTTTCTTCGTGAGCGACGTTGTCTGTTTCCTGAGTTGGAAACGTAACACATACACCATTGGACCTATTCGATAACAAACGTCATCACAACGTCACCAAATCTCCAGCGATTTATTCCTGATGCATGTGACCCATATCTTGAATGGGAACAAATAGCATTCATACTTTCTGGTTTTCTGGGTCATGATGTCATATTCCAGGTGACGCCACACATGTCATACCTTAAGAACTCGTGCGATATCTGCGTGAGTGGTGTCCCTTGTTTCCCGATTGAGAAGCATAACATAAATATATACCGTATCCTCGGTCCAAGTATTATCTGACGTCATTGCGCATCATGGAACCTCCAAATCTCATGCAATTTCTTCGTGTCGTCTGTTTACTTAGTTAGAAACATAACACAAATACCTTTGGACCTCTTGAATAATAAACGTCATTGCAAAGTCCCCAAACCTATAAGAATGTAGGCTTCCTCACCCAAAACATTATCTAACGTCATCACACATCATCAACTCGGGAGAAAAAAACCACACGTCCATTTTACATCATCACCAAACATGAACCAAAATAACATTCATACTTTCTGGCTGTCATAGTCATAACGTCATTCCAGGGGACTCCACACATTATCGTACGTCATCATACCTTCAAGTCTCACTAGTGCTCCCTGCTTCCTGAGTGGGAAACATAACATAACTATATACCTCGATCAAAACACGGCCAACGTCATCTCATATCATTATCTCGATAAAAACGTCAGTTTAACATCATCACACATCACCAAACCATCACGCAATTTCTTCGTGAGGGGTGCTTTCAGTTTCCTGAGTGGGCGGGGCAGAGGGAGGGGCGGAGGGAGGGGCGGAAGGAGGGGCGGAAGGAGAGGGGGAGAGGGTGGCGTCAAAGTGAGGGATCTTGACCACGCCCCTGTTGGGTGACGTCAGAGTGGTCAGCCTGCTCAGTATCTCGGGGTCGTCCAGTGGTCTGCCCCACGGCTCCTGGTAGTGGACACTTGACCCTGACATGTAGCCCCGGTCTGCACACAGCAAGGAAGGAATGACTTGTTATTCTAATGAGATAATAGGACATCGATTGAACAAACCATGACGTCTTTTCTTCGCCCTCCCATCTACAGTGAAATCTCTAACATCTCAATCCGAAGCAAATAAGCTGTTATTTATTTCCTATTCTTCCCTTACACGTGATTTCAGTCTTTTTTGGTCTTTTTATTATATTTAGTCAAGTTTTGACTAAATATTTTAACGTAGAGGGGGGAATCGAGACGAGGGTCGTGGTGTATGTGTGTGTGTATGTGTGTGTGTGTGTGCGTGTGTGTGTGTGTGTGTGTGTGTGTATGTGTGTGTGTGTGTGCGTGCGTGTAGAGCGATTCAGACCAAACTACTGGACCGATCTTTATGAAATTTGACATGAAAGTTCCTGGGTATGATATCCCCATACGTTTTTTTCATTTTTTTGATAAATGTTTTTGATGACGTCATATCCGGCTTTTCGTGAAAGTTGAGGCGGCACTGTCACGCCCTCATTTTTCAACCAAATTGGTTGAAATTTTGGTCAAGTATTGTTCGACAAAGCCCGGACTTCGGTATTGCATTTCAGCATGGTGGCTTAAAAATTGATTAATGACTTTGGTCATTAAAAATCTGAAAATTGTAAAAAAAATATTTCTTATATAAAACGATCCAAATTTACGTTCATCTTATTCTCCATCATTTGCTGATTCCAAAAACATAAATATGTTATATTTGGGTTAAAAACAAGCTCTGAAAATTAAATATATAAAAATTATTATCAAAATTAAATTGTCGAAATCAATTTAAAAACACTTTCATCTTATTCCTTGTCGGTTCCTGATTCCAAAAACATATAGATATGATATGTTTGGATTAAAAACACGCTCAGAAAGTTAAAACGAAGAGAGGTACTGAAAAGCGTGCTATCGTTCTCAGCGCAAGTACTACCCCGCTCTTCTTGTCAATTTCACTGCCTTTGCCGTGCGCGGTGGACTGACGATGCTACGAGTATACGGTCTTGCTGCGTTGCATTGCGTTCAGTTTCATTCTGTGAGTTCGACAGCTACTTGACTAAATGTTGTATTTTCGCCTTACGCGACTTGTTTATTGTTCTCACGACCAGTCACCACTGTTCTTCTGAGAAGACGTCATTAATGCCAGAAAACAAGTCGCGTAAGGCGAAAATACAACATTTAGTCAAGCTGTCGAACTCACAGAATGAAACTGAACGCACTGCAATTTTTCAGCAAGACCGTATACTCGTAGCATCGTCAGTCCACCGCTCGTGGCAAAGGCAGTGAAATTGACAAGAAGAGCGGGGTAGTAGTTGCGCTGAGAAGGATAGCA
The DNA here is from genome assembly GCF_037325665.1 of Littorina saxatilis. Classification (NCBI taxonomy): domain Eukaryota; kingdom Metazoa; phylum Mollusca; class Gastropoda; order Littorinimorpha; family Littorinidae; genus Littorina; species Littorina saxatilis. Next base: position 1,709,123 of record NC_090258.1, on the reverse strand, counting down.
CGCTTTTCTGTACCTCTCTTCGTTTTAACTTTCTGAGCGTGTTTTTAATCCAAACATATCATATTTATATGTTTTTGGAATCAGGAACCGACAAGGAATAAGATGAAAGTGTTTTTAAATTGATTTCGAAAATTTAATTTTGATCATAATTTTTATATTTTTAATTTTCAGAGCTTGTTTTTAATCCAAATATAACATATTTATATGTTTTTGGAATCAGGAAATGATGAAGAATAAGATAAACGTAAATTTGGATCGTTTTATAAAAATTTTTTTTTTTACAATTTTCAGATTTTTAATGACCAAAGTCATTAATTAATTTTTAAGCCACCAAGCTGAAATGCAATACCGAAGTCCGGCCTTCGTCGAAGATTGCTTGGCCAAAATTTCAATCAATTTAATTGAAAAATGAGGGTGTGACAGTGCCGCCTCAACTTTTACAAAAAGCCGGATATGACGTCATCAAAGACATTTATCGAAAAAAAGAAAAAAACATCCGGGGATATCATTCCCAGGAACTCTCATGTAAAATTTCATAAAGATCAGTCCAGTAGTTTAGTCTGAATCGCTCTACACACACACACACGCACAGACAGACAGACACACACACAGACACACACAGACACACACATACACCACGACCCTCGTCTCGATTCCCCCTCTATGCTAAAACATTCAGTCAAAACTTGACTAAATGTAAAAAGCGTCAAGCAAACGGTTTCTAGCCTCGGAAGTGCAAAGACTCAAAGCCAAACAAAAGAACAGAGAACATTCAACACTTCAGACACTGTTCACAAGTGACGTGTAGTGACTGCGACAGGGACTGCCACTGACGCATCGGCCTACACAGCGTTGCAGCGCCAATTAAACAATTATCGCAAATGCGAAGTTCCATTGCCCCACGGGGCCGACGACGACGAGTATCACGCAAACGTGTTGTCACTCCTTACATGCAAGTCTCCCCCGAAAATGCCTAAAAGCCTAGGTCCCACTATCACGAATATTTTGGCGAACCACAACGAGTTACCACGTGACGATTTTCCCACAACGATGTTTGCCACGAATGATTGCAAAAAGATCGGCCGAACAAGAACGGAGTAGTACGATCGAACCACAACGACCTCGACGATTTTCTCCACGATCGAATCCCAAATCGTTGTAGTTCGCCGTCAAAATTCGTCACAGTGGGACCAAGGCTTAATGTCAAGTACAAATTTGGTCTCAGTGACTTCTTCGTATCAGCAGTGGAATAATACTCGTAAGGTCACAGCAAGGCTGTGCATGTATCGGTATCATATATCTTAAAAGACATCATTATTACTGCATTACTGATTTGTGGCTTGTCGTTTAGCTTATTGGATTTTGTGTATTGTTTTTTCAAGGAGTGTATGCGTGTACAAAGGTTACCCGCAGTAGGAAGAATACCCATGGCTGTTACGCAACATGGCGAAAAACGTTTTTAATATATGTATCATGTGCCCATAACCTCGGCGCTATACACCTGCAATAAGCAAAATAATAGATAGAATGCCACTTGGATGTGTAAGTTAATGGGAGAAAGAGAGAGAGAGAGAGAGAGAGAGAGAGAGAGAGAGAGAGAGAGAGAGAGAGAGAGAGAGAGAGAGAGAGAGAGAGAGAGATCCCTTTCTCAACCAAGGGAAGCAATCTATCTCCTCTCGACTGAACGAAATCCACTCCTTGGTGTAGGTTGTCTACCTTGCACAAATTCGCCGTTTGTGTTCCCCAGGATCATCATTTGCGAATTTGGATTCAAAAGGAGCCAAATTAATCTTGTTATAAATGGAAACACTGCCACTCACGTTTTACATTGTTAATTATATGTAACAGGTGGCAGTTCTGGGCATTGCTGGTTGTTGTTTTTACACGTCCGTTCAACCGATATGGCTATGGGGGAACCGATGTTAGTTTGTTTGCATTCTCAATATTATAATACGCCCGCAGTCTCCGTGCTTGAAATTATTTACATTCTGTTGGTATTGCAAGTTGGACATGGCGGATAGAAAATATTGTCGGAGAAGAAGTGATATAGCGTGTGAGGAGGGAATGAGAGGAAGCGAGAGAATTGCTGATTTGTTTTCCTCTCGCTGTCGTCCTAACCTTTTCTTTTGATCGCCTGTAAGTTTTCGCCCCCTCCCCCTCCACCCCCCCCCCCCCCCCCCATTCCACTCCACCCCCCCCCCCCCCCTTTGTGCTGCCTTTTCCCAGACAATGTCCAGCTATGTTGCAGTCGAACATGTCTGGTCTCTAATCTGATTTGTGAAATGGACTAACTTTCATACTTCAGTGAGAGAGTTCCTAGCACAGCATATATTATATACGATGCACCAGAGATGTGTGTGTGTGTGTCAAAATATATCAGTGACTGTACACATTCAATCAATCAATCAATATGAGGCTTATATCGCGCGTATTCCGTGGGTACAGTTCTAAGCGCGGGAATTTTTTTTAATTTGTTTAACTTTTTTTCATGCAATTTATATCGCGCACATATTCAAGGCGCAGGGATTTATTTATGCCGTGTGAGATGGAATTTTTTTTTTGGAACCCCCCTTTCAAGAGCTTCAAAAATCTGAGAAAATTGGGTCTTTGAAAGGAGGGAGTCTTCACATGGGGGTCATTTTACAGAGTTTATAAACAGAAAATCTGAGAAAACAAGGTCTTTGAAAGGAGGGAGTCTTAAATAAGGGGGGGGGGGGGGGGGGTGTCTTAAAAGTGTTTTTTTTACTGTATACGTGTTCCTTTTATTTTGGAAAAAGGCACAAGAGATGCGTGGTTAGAAGGTGATATAACGTTGTGTCGGGTAGCAAGGTAGGGGGAGCGGAGGGGGGAGAGGGAGGGAGTTGGGAGGGGGTTGGCAGAGGGAAGGGGAGGGAGGGAGTTGGGAAGGTTGTAGAGGCTGGCGGAAGGAAGAGCTCACCAGAAAACGTCATGGTGCTGGCGTTGGGCAAAGTGTCGCTGGGTCTCTGGTACTGCATCACCACCCGGTTACTGCCGGGTACGTCAGGCGCCAGCATGTCGGGTGGGGAGGGGCGGGGACACACGTTGCTGTACTGTCGCATGATCCTCCCCGTCCCTGTCCCAGTCCCCTCCATGAAGCCGCGCCCCGCTAGCGTCCCCACCGTGTAGAACGACTTATCTGTCATCCCGCTTCTGACGGACATGACGTCACAGTCACGTGACTTCCGCTTCCGTCTGCGACCTGCAGTCAATGTGGAAGATGTTAGTTGCCATTTGAATCTGTATGTGTATATTACCATCCATATTATACTCTCTCTCTCTCTCTCTCTCTCTCTCTCTCTCTCTCTCTCTCTCTCTCTCTCTCTCTCTCTCTCTCTCTCTCTCTCTCTCTCTCTCGAACAAAATAATCTGTATGTGTATATGATCTCTCTCTAATGTTATAGACCATCTCCTCTCATACTCCTGTTACGAATGTCTCTGGACAATTCTAGCGCAGACAATCTCCATGATGATTGGGGAAATCTCAAGAAAGAGTATTTCTAGTGCCCTGTAGAGGTGATTCATGTCAAATCAAACACTTCTTCCTTTTCTTGATCATCATCCCCATCATCCTCATCAACATCATTATTATATTTTTGTTTTAACATTGTTTACGTTACTTGATATTTTTTTCTGATTTTGTAATATTTTGTCTTATGTTTCCCTGTGTTTGTTTGCTTGCTTACGATTAAGCATTCTCTACTTTGGTTGTAACTGTGTGTTTTATATTATCAAGGACTAACTGTAAGACATGACCTAACGCTACTATTCTTGGGTATTTCAGAGTTTGAGTTTGATGTTTTTTGTTCTTGTCTTGTGATAAGACTGTTTGCTGTGCGTTGTATACCTCTGAAGTAGAAGACGCCGAGTACACAGGTCAGGGTGACCAGCACCACAAGCAGTGTCAGTATCACTATGACAACACTCACAGGGAACAGCGCATCTGCAATCAATAAATAAAATGGCACATCGATTGATCATTCAATCAATCAATCAATCAAGCAAGCAAGCACAACAAAGAGTGTCAGTATCACGACCACCACACTCACAGGGAACAGCGCATCTGCAATACATTGATAAGTAAAACAAACACTCAAGCAATCATTGCATACAAATAGCTAAACCAAGGAATAGGTGAGTTCATTAATATCTATTACTAAACAAATACATAAATAAATTATAAAGTAAACAAACAAACAAACAAACAAACAAATAGATATATACAACGGTTGATCAAGACTCACACCGACGATAGAATCCACGTGTAAAGCTTTTGATAACCCCATAACTTCACTGGCCTCTCTCTATGGGAGAGAGAGAGAGAGAGAGAGAGAGAGAGAGAGAGAGAGAGAGAGAGAGAGAGAGAGAGAGAGAGAGAGAGAGAGAGAGAGAGAGAGAGAGAGAGAGAGAGAGAGAGAGAGAGAGAGAGAGAGAGAGAGAGAGAGAGAGAGAGAGAGAGAGAGAGAGAGAGAGAGAGAGAGAGAGAGAGAGAGAACGAGAGAGAGAGAGAGAACGAGAGAGAGACAAAGAGAGAAAGAGAGAGAGAGAGAGACAGAGACAGAGAGAGACAGAGAGAGAGAGAGAGACAGAGAGAAAGAGACAGAGAGACAGAGAGAATTGAATTGAATTGAATTGAATTTTATTTAACAAGGATTAAGATTTAAGGATACGCCTTTTCTTACAATCTGTCCTTGGGACGCACAGACACACAATGATAAAATTAAAAAAAACATTAAAAAGAGACAGAGACAGGGACAGAGAGAGAGACAGAGAGAGAGAGCGAGAGACAGAGAGCGAGACAGAGACAGAGATAGAAAGAGAGAGAGAGACAGAGAGAGAGAGAGACAGAGAGAGACAGAGAGAGAGAGAGAGAGAGAGAGAGAGAGAGAGAGAGAGAGAGAGAGAGAGAGAGAGAGAGAGAGAGAGAGAGAGAGAGAGAGAGAGAGAGAGAGGGGGAGCGTTGCAATTCTCAGCTTGACGTAACAGTTTAGCAACTTGTCTTAAAACGTAAACCTGCAACGCTGAAAGCCTAGTAGTTAGCAGCTCATAAAGAGAAAGAGAGAGAGAGAGAGGGGGGGGGGGGGGGGGGGGGCAGGCCTTTATACCAATAAGGATTTATAGTATATTGTTTGAATTTGTCCTGCCTTAGGAACAATTCTGTTTTCCAAAATAAAACAAATCATAAAAACAGATATCGAACACCCACTTGAAAGAAAATCAGCGACGACTTGGAATATAACTAACCTTGATTTGATGATATTGAGTGTCCTGTCTTCGGTGTTGGACTCTCTGAAAAAATACACACACAAAATTACAAGTCATCAGAATACGATCCAGTATATGCTTGCTTGGAAGCAATGCTAATGGAGGTGCGGGAGAGACGGAGGGGGACGTGTGGGTGGGTTT
>NC_090258.1:1689413-1703499 GCF_037325665.1 Littorina saxatilis | reverse complement strand
GGAGTTATGGTGTCTTTCTCCTGATACTCGACAGGACACATAAAGATAGACTGCCCAAGCTATGTAATGGAAAAGTCCAACCTGACCTGCACATGTCGTGCGAAGATGGGAAAATCTCACAACGTCACGTGGCCCGGACACTCACAGTCAGGCTCCCTCTCCCTCACCAACGTTCAGCGCTCAGACAACGGGACACGGTACACCTGTCGTCTCACAGCAAAGGGCGTTGAAGAAGAGGCGGTGTACACTCTGCGAGTTGCCTGTTAGTGATTTGTTTAGTCTGACGCACACATCGTACACGTTCACGCACGCACACGCTCCCGGATGAGATTGCTTCTGACAACGACAATATGCCCAACGCACTACGGGAACAACAAATACACCACCTCAAATGTATCAAGAACAGCACCAAACGCAATCACAACAACAACAACAACAACAGCAACAACAACAACAACAACACCACCACCAACAACAACAACAACAGCAGCAGCACCAGAAAGCTTTCAGTTTGTGTCTGAAACAAGAACAAGAACAACAAGAACAAGAACAAGAACAAACATGTATTTCGCCATATAGCATAACAGCCATTAATATCTGTTAATATTAATATTGATTATTAAAATTTGTCACGTTTCAATATATCACTTAAGGTGATTATGAACCGGTTAATTACTACTAATTAACTAACCACACCACGATCCACTCTCGCAGTCATACAATTAAATAGAGTCAACAAAAGTATAAGTTTCAGACGCCTGTTTATGTATAAACTCTCCACCTCCCTCGAGCCTTCACTCAAAATATGTTCCTTTTACGTTCTCAACACGTAAAAAACCAGTGTTCACTGACAAAATGCCAGTAGTATATAGAAAATTATAGTAACACGCTGAACCCGTGTAAATATAGTTAAATGCGAATGTTCTGTTCGAAAAGCTCTAGTTCGTGCAGGGGTCACACCCCACGTTGTCACTACTCCAATGAAATCACAGATACGAAAAGACAACGGTGGTCAACGGGGTGCGTACGACATGGTGCACTTAGCTTTATCTCTGCTGCTGCTGCTTAGCCGGTATGCTGGTTAGCCGGTTCGCTGGTTAGCGTGTCCGCTGGTTAGCCGGTTCGCTGGTTAGCCGGTCCGCTGGTTAGCCGGTCTCCTGGTTAGCCGGTCTCCTGGTTAGCGTAGCTTCAACAGGTCCCGCCAAAGTCAGCCGTGCAGACGTTACAGGAACACGTAACGAAGCGAAGCGAAACGAACGGAGGCTGCAAACAGAAAGCATCGGTGCACTAAACATGTCAGCTACCCCTCACCCACCACCTTAAAACATGTCATCTTTAAATACCTCATCGAGCACGTGGGCCTGCACAAAACGGACTTTTTACAACAACAAAACAGCCATTTTCCGTCCTTCTCTCCCTATCTGCAAAAACCATATACAGATTAGTATTTTAGCGTCACAGAGAGTAAATTATGCGCTAACCTGGAAAGAACAACAGAGAGTATTTCATTCCACAACACAGACTCATCAACAGCGTTAAATAATGATTTATTACCTCAAAAGCCTATGATTGTACTCTCATGGAAGCAAAAATCCGCTTCCTCCCTGGAACAGCCTCTGTTCGTCAACAGTGACCAAAAACCTCCAGAACCCCTTGTCGAATCCTTATGCGAAAGCCATCGCCGACGAAGGAAAGTTGACGACTTGTCCTCAGCAAAATAGTGGCAGTGTGAAGGAAATAACCGGTGGAAGCTCCCCTAGAGTGCCGAATACAATATTCGGTGAAAAACCATCATACTCTAGAAACTGTGTATTAGATCCTTCCCCTTCTGCCGCTGGGTGTCAAGTGCCCCGTGCTTGTGTCTCTCTCAGACAACCTAGCCAATAACACGTGACTGACCTTGTCACAAAACCAGTCCAGCTATACACAATTCTGCCTCCCCAAGCAGAAAAAAGACACGAGAAACTCAATCCCTGACAATCCCGTGTGCGCTGTCAGCGAAAAACCGTCAGCCCTATGACAGCAAAAACCCCCGCTGTGAAACTCGTGCGCTACAAAACATCCGTGCTGATTGAGCACTGTCAGCAAACTCTGCTGTAGCCCAATATCACGTACAGGCGCTTTCTATCATAATCGACCAAGAACAGGCACTCCACTGAGTGACACTTTCTTGGTCTCTGTCACCCGATCGTGACACACCTCCCCTCTTCAAGACGAAACCTCGGTTTCGCTCACAGTCATGTTCTCCTCTACAGCCCGAGAGAGAAAGTCAGCTCCAACATTGTTGGCGCCCGGAATAACGCGTACCGTGAATTGGTACGGTTGGAGAATCAACGCCCAGCGCATAAGTCTGGCGTTTGCCAACCTTGCAACCTGAAGATATTGCAGAGGTTGATGGTCTGTTTCCAGACAGAAAGGTCGTCCTCAAGAACGAGCAACCCCTCGTTTCACCCCTGATGACTGCAACCTTCTCTGTCTTCTTGTCTTTGTTCTTCTGGTCTTTGTTCTTCTGGTCTTTGTTCTTCTCCCCATAGGCAGTCCTTTCCACGTAGGCGCGCAGCAGGTTGGCGTGGTACAGGCGTGCTTTCCCGTTCATGACGATCCTGTAGTCGTCCTGGCCCACTTTCGCTGTCACCTCAAAAGGTCCTTGCCACTGCAGTTGTAGCTTGTTGTGTTTGACAGGTAGAAGTAGCAACACCCGTTCTCCAATCTTGAAGCTGCGCGGCCGTGCCTTGCGGTCGAATCCTCGCGCATAACGCTGTGCTGCTCTTCCCAGGTTCTCTTGAGCCAGTTTGCAGGTCTCTTCAATCCTGTTCCTGAGTTCTACTATGTAGGTCGCTGTCGTCTGCACCTCCTCGTCAGCTTCTTCGTCCGTCCAGGCTTGACGCAGGATAGCCATGGGACCGCGTACCTGTCTGCCGTACAACAACTCAAATGGGGAAAAGCCCAAGCTCTCCTGAGGAACCTCGCGGTATGCAAAAAGCAATGCTGGGATGTACCTGTCCCACGTGCGTGGTTTCTCCTGAGCTAGTTTCCTCAGCATGGTCTTCAAGGTGCCATTGAACCTCTCCACCAGTCCGTTGCACTGAGCATGGTAAGGAGTGGTGAAGTGCTGCTCCAGTGATAGCAGTCGTGCTGCCTCCGCCATCACTCCTCCCGTGAACTGCGTGCCTCTGTCGGTGAGTACCTCTGATGGAATTCCCAGCCGGGACCACATAGTAACCAGAGCCTCAGCTACTCGCGTGGCTTCAATCGATTTCAGAGGGATCGCCTCTGGGTATCGAGTAGCGTAGTCCACCATGGTCAAAATGTATCTGTTTCCGTCCTCAGACGCAGGCAAGATGGGCCCGATGATGTCCACTGCCACCCGACGAAAGGGTTCGTCGATGAGCGGCATCTTCTCTAAGGGGACCTTCCTCACCCTTCCTTTGGCAACCACCTTCTGGCACTTATCGCAGGACGCACAGAAACGTCGGACATCCGTGCAGATGCCTGGCCAGTAAAAGTGGCGCCAGACACGATCCGTGGTCTTCTTGGTACCAAGATGACCTCCCAGAATCGAGTCGTGTGCCGTTGCCATGACACCCTCGCGAAACTCGCGAGGCACGACAACCTGTTTGAATGTACCTTCTTGGTTGCTGAACTCACGGTAGAGCAACTTCTTGTCCCTGAGGAACTTTGACCTCCCATGCTTCCCGCTCAGCTTCACCTTCCCCGACTTCGCGTGCTCCCGAGGAGTCGCTAATGTCGGATCAGATGCCTGAGCCTTCGCGAGAAGCGCGGGGGTCACGTTCCCCAGGGCAGCTCGTGCAGCAGGTAGGGGTTTGAGAGGTTTGTCCTCTCGCTCCGCCTGTGCCCGCGTGAGCACTGAAATGACGTCGGGAGACCGATAAACGGGAACCTCCCTGGTGACGCCGTCCACAAACTGAACCCGGTTCCCAATGAGCAGGTCGCATGGAGGATCGTCCATGACGACGGCCACAATGGTCCCCGTGAACAACGGTGTTACGACCTTGATCACTGCCGTGTTCAAGTCGTAAGCGTGAGATGCCTCGGCCATTCTCACCCTGATGCTGTCTCCTGTGTAGGCCATAGCTGGAACTAGACTCGCCCGAACCACTATCATGTCTGCCCCTGTGTCCCGCAGACCTTCGCCCTTCACTCCGTTAACGTAGACGTTGCAGTGGGGCTGGAAATGTTTCCTGGAGCACGGAACGCAGAGTTGTGGAATGGTGCATGAGCTCGTGACGTCCCTTAACTCCTCGCTGCCAACAAAGTGTACGCCCTTCTGGTCAGCCTGTCTCCTGTGGCAGTCCTTCTTCACGTGGCCCCGCTTGTTGCAGTAATAACACTGGATGTCAGTTCTGGAACTTGATCCTTTGTGTCCCTGATCGTCCTTCCCGTCCTTGGGTCCTGAAGAACCTGAATTTCCCGATTTTCCCGGCCGTGAGCCTGAAGATTTGCCGGAGATCGCCTGGGCGTCCTCGTGTACTCTGATCCAGTCGGCTGCTTCCTGAGTAGTCTTTGGCTGGTGTTCCTGCACGAAGGTCACCACCTCAGGTCGCAGGCTGGACATCAGTTGTTCCATGACTATGAGGTCGGCAAGGTCGTTGACGGTCCAGTCCTTTTCGGCCATCTCCACCCAGCGCCGCAGGTAGAGATTAAGGCGTGCCACAAACTGATGGCTCAGCTCGCCGCTCAGTCTCTTGCTGTTACGCAGACGTCGTCTGTAGGCTTCCGCAGTCAGGTTGAAGCGCTGGAGTAACGCCTTCTTTAGTGCCTGATAGTCTCTCGCCTCGTCGTCCTCCAAAGCGTTGTAGAGCTGCAATGCGCGTCCTTTTAAGCAGGTGCTAAGGCGGCTAGCCCACGTGGCCTCTTCCCACTTCTGGTCAGATGCAATGCGCTCAAACCGGCGTAAAAAGTCGTCGAGCTCGTCCTTGTCATCGTCGAACGTCGGCAGTCTCGTTCGGTCGGCAACAAACGTCGGCGCGCTAGCCTGAGTAAGCGTACCCTTCTCGGCCTGTAGCCTAGCTAGCTCTAGCTGGTGATCGCGATCCGCCTGTTCCTTCCGGTCTAGTCTGTCACGTTCGTCTTTCTTTTCCTGTCTGTCAAGTTCGGCCTGTCGTTCGGACTGTCGTTCCTGTCTCTCAAGCTCGTCTTTCTTATCCTGTCGGTCACGTTCGGCCTGTCGTTCCCTTTCTTGTCTGTCAAGTTCGTCTTTCTCTTTCTTGTCCTGTCGGTCACGTTCGGCCTGTCGTTCAGCCTGTCGTTCCCTTTCTTGTCTGTCTCGTTCATCTTTCTCTTTCCGTTCTTGTCTGTCACGTTCGTCTTGTCGTTCCTGTCTCTCACGTTCGGCCTGTCGTTCTTGTCTGTCAAGCTCTTCTTTTCTCGTCTGTCGCTCTATGTCTTCCTTACGTTCTAACTCCTTGCGCTTAAGCAAACTACGCGCTCTAACGCGTGCGTCTCGCTCTGTCTGTTCCTCGCTACCAGGAGTCTCAAAAGTTAATCTCTTCGTAGGAGATCCCCCTGTAGCCATGGTTAGTTTAGCAAAGCTTTATCACAAAAGTAAGTCTAACGCAGCTATAGCTAGAACACGCGGTGATGAAAGCGATGGATACAAAAATCCAGCAACCAGAAAATGCAGAAGAAAAATCCAAACAGTGTAGAACAAAACGCGTAGCCTACTTTATGGCTGCTTTTTGCGGTGAAACAAAGTGTTTCCCACAGCCGTGGCCTACTTTATCGGCTGCTTTTTGCGGTGAAACAAAGCGTTTCCCACAGCCTTGGTTAGGACAGAAGTCCTCGGACCCTTCCCCCCCAAAATTCCAACAAAGTCAAAATATGGAGAAAAATCCAAGTAAAACAAGACCGTAGAAATGTAACCTGTTACAAAATGCGAAACAACAATGTAGAGAAAACTGAGTAAAACGAGTAACAAATCCGCTAACCCCGCTCAGCTCTCTGCAACGGAAAACACTGAACGTACAACAACAAAGATTCACAAACAAAGGAAAGGGAGGTAATCACAGTTAGCGCATACAATAACTCACAAATTACAATTTACATTTCCTGCAAGATGTGAATCGCTTAAGGTGTGGTATATGATCAAAACTATACAAAAAAGGGTAGCACCAAGCAGAAAATAAGTCGAGCACTGACGAGATTATCTGCTCTTAGTTATCCTTAATTGGTGGGTCTTTATCAGTTGGAAATTAACTGAGTAAATCCCGGCTTGGCCCCCATGTGTCACGTTTCAATATATCACTTAAGGTGATTATGAACCGGTTAATTACTACTAATTAACTAACCACACCACGATCCACTCTCGCAGTCATACAATTAAATAGAGTCAACAAAAGTATAAGTTTCAGACGCCTGTTTATGTATAAACTCTCCACCTCCCTCGAGCCTTCACTCAAAATATGTTCCTTTTACGTTCTCAACACGTAAAAAACCAGTGTTCACTGACAAAATGCCAGTAGTATATAGAAAATTATAGTAACACGCTGAACCCGTGTAAATATAGTTAAATGCGAATGTTCTGTTCGAAAAGCTCTAGTTCGTGCAGGGGTCACACCCCACGTTGTCACTACTCCAATGAAATCACAGATACGAAAAGACAACGGTGGTCAACGGGGTGCGTACGACATGGTGCACTTAGCTTTATCTCTGCTGCTGCTGCTTAGCCGGTATGCTGGTTAGCCGGTTCGCTGGTTAGCGTGTCCGCTGGTTAGCCGGTTCGCTGGTTAGCCGGTCCGCTGGTTAGCCGGTCTCCTGGTTAGCCGGTCTCCTGGTTAGCGTAGCTTCAACAGGTCCCGCCAAAGTCAGCCGTGCAGACGTTACAGGAACACGTAACGAAGCGAAGCGAAACGAACGGAGGCTGCAAACAGAAAGCATCGGTGCACTAAACATGTCAGCTACCCCTCACCCACCACCTTAAAACATGTCATCTTTAAATACCTCATCGAGCACGTGGGCCTGCACAAAACGGACTTTTTACAACAACAAAACAGCCATTTTCCGTCCTTCTCTCCCTATCTGCAAAAACCATATACAGATTAGTATTTTAGCGTCACAGAGAGTAAATTATGCGCTAACCTGGAAAGAACAACAGAGAGTATTTCATTCCACAACACAGACTCATCAACAGCGTTAAATAATGATTTATTACCTCAAAAGCCTATGATTGTACTCTCATGGAAGCAAAAATCCGCTTCCTCCCTGGAACAGCCTCTGTTCGTCAACAGTGACCAAAAACCTCCAGAACCCCTTGTCGAATCCTTATGCGAAAGCCATCGCCGACGAAGGAAAGTTGACGACTTGTCCTCAGCAAAATAGTGGCAGTGTGAAGGAAATAACCGGTGGAAGCTCCCCTAGAGTGCCGAATACAATATTCGGTGAAAAACCATCATACTCTAGAAACTGTGTATTAGATCCTTCCCCTTCTGCCGCTGGGTGTCAAGTGCCCCGTGCTTGTGTCTCTCTCAGACAACCTAGCCAATAACACGTGACTGACCTTGTCACAAAACCAGTCCAGCTATACACAATTCTGCCTCCCCAAGCAGAAAAAAGACACGAGAAACTTAATCCCTGAAAATCCCGTGCGCGCTGTCAGCGAAAAACCGTCAGCCCTGTGACAGCAAAAACCCCCACTGTGAAACTCGTGCGCTACAAAACATCCGTGCTGATTGAGCACTGTCAGCAAACTCTGCTGTAGCCCAATATCACGTACAGGCGCTTTCTATCATAATCGACCAAGAACAGGCACTCCACTGAGTGACACTTTCTTGGTCTCTGTCACCCGATCGTGACAATATTAATAAACACTCATACATCCATACAGTCCTTGCATATACGATACCGAGCTGAGCTTGACGCACTTGTTAATGTTAGCCTGGAGATTGTCGCGGCATGCCTACAACATACATGTCTACAAGTGTACGCATTTCGAGCCAAGTTGTGCCTGCACAAATATAGTCATTATCCAATTCGGGTCAGAACGATTATCCTGCAGTGAATTCTCTATTCATGTAGCATGTGCAGGTATAACACGGTATAACACGGTATAACACGGTTTAAACACCCCAGGGATGGTTTCATGTTGACATTCTATATGTGTGGGACACTGTTAGTTAAACAGGCAGGAGATCAGCATGATTACGCTTTCATTTGGGTCTCCATTATGTGACCCTCCACCACGGAATGAGTCGCATGTCACCATTGCATGATTTTCATATGCTTACATTTTCCTACAGATGTTTGTATGCTCTATCCAGTGGTGAAAATCGTTTTAACAAAGAGCAAACACTTTTTGAGATATTAGCCTGTGACTATGGTGACTCGCACACTGTTACCAGACACCCCCCAAACTTATATTTAGCCTAGCGCAGAACCACGTGAGGTGACATGTGACTCATTCCGTGGTGGAGGGTCACATATATCAATCTGTTTTTTTCCAGATGGTCCATACGATGGACAGGTGAGTATTTCTCCATCCCAAAGTATCAGGAACGGAACACAGCCAGTCACCGTGACTTGCAACGCAGAGGATACATATCCTACACCCTACTACCAGTGGGGAGGGGTACTCTGTCAAAATCCGTCTTCTGTGAACACGTGTACCTTCATCCCAGATCCGAGCCTTCGTCACGGTGTGTCGGCAACATGCAGGGCCGAGAGCGTGACTCTGTCTGACCCTAAACACAAATTCGACGCGAGTGTACGCGGAACAGCGTCACACAGACCTCGGCTCAACATCACCTGTATGTATCAGAATTCAGTTGCCTGTTCTCTTCTTCTTCTTCTTTTTCTTCTTCTTCTTCTTCTTCTTCTTCTTCTTCTTCTTCTTCTTCTTCTTCTTCTTCTTCTTCTTCTTCTTCTTCTTTGTTAATGAGCTAAAACTCCCACGTTCACTTGTGGTTTAGAATATGTGGGTTTTTACTCTGTCACACGACCAAGTCTGAATAGCATTTATGTCTCACAGCTTCAACAGAGGAGAGAACAAACACGTTTTGCGTTCTCACGCTTGACAAAGCTAAACACAGCAGCAGTCATTGTGGAGAGATCTTCTTTTTGACAGAATGTAAACAAGAAGACAACAGACGCCAGAACAAAAGGAAGATCTACAGATTAACGCTTCACATTTTACGACTCACAAACCAAAACAAACATGATTTGTTATTGTTGTCTCTCCTTTGAAAAACACAAATGCATTCTTGTTTGTATGTTTCGCTGTTAAGTGCATTCACCATCGTTCTGCTTTCGATAAATCAACAACCTGACTGCTTTGTGCGAACAGCGGATATTTTCTTGCGGAATGATAGATATAGATTAACACTGTTGTCAACAAGTAACACTTACATGTGTGTGTGTGTGTGTGAGTGTGTGTGTGTGTGTGTGTCTGTGTGTGTGTGTGTCTGTGTGTGTGTATGTGCGTGTGTGTGTGTGTGTGTGTGTGTGTGTGTGATTGTTTGTGTGTGTGTGTGTGATTGTTTGTGTGTGTGTGTGTGTGCGTGTGTGTGTGTGTGTGTTTGTGCGTGTCCCCGTGGGTGCGTGCGTACGTACGTGCATGCGTGCGTGCGTGCGTATGTGTGTGCGTGCGAAAGTGCGTGTGTGTATGTATATGTATGTGTGTGTGTGTGTGTGTGTGTGTGTGAGTGTGTGTATATATGTGCGTGTCTATGTGTGTGTGTGTGTGAGTGTGTGGGGGTGTGTGGGGGTGTGTGTGTTTGTGTGTGTGACTGTGCGTCTGTGTCTTCGTGCGTGCGCGTGTGTGTGTGGGGTGTGTGTGTGTGTGTGAGAGAGAGAGAGAAAGAAAGTGTGTGTGTGAGGGAGGGGGGTGAGGGTGTGCGCGCGCGTGCGTGCGTGTGACACACACACACACACACACACACACACACATGTTCACATATTTGCATCTGGTCCTCAACAGTTATTCCTGAATGCGGGGAAGACTTTGTAGCCAACAGTTCTGCCCAATACATTGAATCTCCTGGCTATCCCACATCGTATGCCAACAACCAGTACTGCGTCTGGCACATCACTGCTCCGAGAGGACAAGTCCTCTGGCTTTCTTATGAAAGAATGAACATTGAATGCGACGATTTCGCCGAGGTGTTTGAAGGTTGGGCAAACACAAATGTTAATAGCATTTATTTTGCTAATTTTGCTTAAAACAAAAGGCCTTGTAAAGTCTACACATCTTAGTGTTGTCAGTTTTAAGTATAATAATGTAACAGTAAAAACATGTCTAATGTGGGGAAGAAAACATAGGGTTGGTCGTAGATTGCTCAATCAAACACTTGAATGATTCCGTCATATGCGTCCAATGATTTAGGTGAATGATACACGTCGTCCCCCCCCCCCCCCCACCCCACCCCTCCCTGCCTTTCTGCGTGCGTCACTAAAATAACATTTGCATTTGTATGCCACACTTGAATAAAGACCGGCACGGTTGGCCTAGTGGTAAGGCGTCCGCCCCGTGATCGGGAGGTCGTGGGTTCGAACCCCGGCCGGGTCATACCTAAGACTTTAAAATTGGCAATCTAGTGGCTGCTCCGCCTGGCGTCTGGCATTATGGGGTTAGTGCTAGGACTGGTTGGTCCGGTGTCAGAATAATGTGACTGGGTGAGACATGAAGCCTGTGCTGCGACTTCTGTCTTGTGTGTGGCGCACGTTATATGTCAAAGCAGCACCGCCCTGATATGGCCCTTCGTGGTCGGCTGGGCGTTAAGCAAACAAACAAACAAACTTGAATAAAGTTGACGTCCCATGTGTTCGCGGAGGACAGACTTTCTGGCCTCCTGGGCTGAGGTCCACGAAGCGAAAGTTGGTGCCGCCCAAACGGGGGAGAACAAACCGCGTGTTCTGATTCGTTGAAATCACAACAAGTGTCAGATTCAACCAATCGAACACTACGGGTGGCTTCCGTTTGGGTGGTAACTGCGTTGTGCTCTTTAGCCTAGGGCGGAGCTCCTACGGAGTCGGGCATGGAGACCACAGGATCTAATAATTGGTTACAACAGATATGTGTCATAATGTCAACCAATCCTACCATAGTTTGGCGGGATGAACACAGTCATTTGGAAATCTCATATTCTAGACTAACTCCGCTAAGGCAGACTGATGATACAAAGGGGTGCAAGGTACACCCGCCGTCAGGCTTAGACATTGTCAAACGCTCGACTCAAGACTATATTGAAAAGTTTGTCAAAGAACCAATCGGTTAATTCTGGGTAATCTCTGCCCTTAAAGCCCCAGCTCCCTACTGACCCTGATCCTTGGGAACAATTGAGACATGTACAACGTGCAAAACAGTCAGCTGAACATGTTTAAATCGTGAATTGAAGATGATGGTCAAGCCTACGTAAAAGTGCGCACATTATTACGTTTATTGTCTAAATCTTTTCGTTTTCTCTATTTTTTGTTGCTGTTATGTGGGCGTTTTGTTGCTGTTATGTGGGCGTTTTGTTGCTGTTATGTGGGCGTTTTGTTGCTGTTATGTGGGCGTTTTGTTGCTGTTATGTGGGCGTTTTGTTGCTGTTATGTGGGCGTTTTGTTGCTGTTATGTGGGCGTTTTGTTGCTGTTATGTGGGCGTTTTGTTGCTGTTATGTGGGCGTTTTGTTGCTGTTATGTGGGCGTTTTGTTGCTGTTATGTGGGCGTTTTGTTGCTGTTATGTGGGCGTTTTGTTGCTGTTATGTGGGCGTTTTGTTGCTGTTATGTGGGCGTTTTGTTGCTGTTATGTGGGCGTTTTGTTGCTGTTATGTGGGCGTTTTGTTGCTGTTATGTGGGCGTTTTGTTGCTGTTATGTGGGCGTTTTGTTGCTGTTATGTGGGCGTTTTGTTGCTGTTATGTGGGCGTTTTGTTTTAAGTTTCTGTGGTGTGTTTTGATTGTGTGTTTCTTTGAGTTTCTCTGTCGGACGTTTTTTGTTTCCCCTGTGTTACATTTTGCTAACTGTGCATTGCCCGTGTTTTCAGGAGACGAGAGGAGTGGCAAGAGTTTTGGGCAGGATTGCAAATACAGCTGGTCCCCCTACCAGACGACAGACGGCTTGATGACGCTCACGTTCAACACCGACTATCGCCGCAAACGCAGTTACTACAGAGGGTTCCGAGCGGTGTTTAAGACAAGTAATGCTCTAATATATATAACATATAACAGTGTCCTAGCTTCACATGGCACCAATATCTGTTTGAGGCAATTTCACAGAAAAAAAGCTGACCCTCAAAGTACAACATCACGTAAAGTCACACGTATTTCGTGCCCAACATGAACACACACACATACACGCATACCCCCCCCCCCCCCCACACACACACACACACACGATTAGTTGTTTGGTTACCAAGTTTTAATGCCGCTTCAACCAAAAATGAACATCACACTTCAGCTGAAACAGTTTATGCAATAGAGTTATAAGAGAGAAGACATGCAGACAGTGTAAAGCCTCTGGATATATGTGACCCTCCACGACGGTATGAGTCGCATGTCACCTTTGCATGATGTTCATATTTTTACATTTTACATTTCCTAAAGAGTTTGTTATGCTCTATCCAGTGGTGAAAACCCTTTTAGAAAAGAGCGAAAACTGTTTGAGTTATAAGCATGTGACTAAGGTGACCCTCACACTGTTACCAGACACTCCCCGGATTTTTAGCCCAGCGCAGAACCACGCGAGGTGACATGCGACTCATTTCGTGGTGGAGGGTCACATATATCAATTGTGACCATTTGCTACAGTTCACTACATTCATTAGTCATTGTCTATGCAGCGCTGACATGCAGTCCACAAAATGGGGCACTGGCCTTTGGCGAGTACTTCTCATAATTTACTAGCCAGAGAGCAAATTTTACTCGCCAAGCCAAACATTTGTTTCAGCAATTTTACCTGCATTTGGCGAGTACATAACTAGAGAATACTACATGGCTTGCTGTGTCGTACCAGATTTACACGAGTTTTTTTAAAAAGATTGAACTGCGAGCGAAAGCGAGCTGTTCACTATTTGAAAAAGCAACGAGTGTAAATCTGGTACGACACAGCAAGCCATGTAGTATTCTGTTTATCCTACATACTGTACTTACGTGTATTTTACTGAAAATGTCCTGCAGTCTAGAAGACGCTTGTTTTGGAACCTCCATCTCTTCTAAAGCATCCTGTGATCTATTACGTCAAAGCAAAGAAACGTCACACTGAAAGTGTGGCGTGACGTGCTAGTTCTAAAGATTCATCGAGGGTAATTAGCGAGCGCAATTTTTGTTTCTATAATGACGTTTGTCTCGGTGACTTTGGCATCATAAGCAGTGGAAAAACAGGTCCCTGTCAGACTTGCTTGACATGACCTCATTTACATGATATACACACGTGTGATTTGAACGATTATTATCTCACGGGTGTCAGTCTCTCTCACGTATGTAGGATAAAGACTTCTACTCGCCTATTAAATGTTTATATACTTGCCATGGCGAGTAAAACCCTCGCCTCTTTCAGGCCTGCTATCAAGTTCAAGACGAAAAGATGAGTTGGGTTGTAAAAACTGCAGCCAATTAAGCGTCCGATGTTGTCCCCACTGTTGGACTGCGATTCTAATGTAATATCTGGACAACGTTACATTTATATTTCAAACGCAAACAATGTGTGGTGTTACTGAGAGAACATTCATCAGGCTAGAACTCTGCTCCAATTAACAAAGAAATGTCTGCCCATAAGATTGAAGAACCCGACATTCTGTTATTTCTATGCTAAACAGTTCCAACATGTGGTGGAAACATACCGTAAATCCCTAGCAAACGCCCACCCCCCCCTCTGCACAGATTTCGGGTACAAGTAAGGG
This sequence comes from Littorina saxatilis, assembly GCF_037325665.1. NCBI lineage: Eukaryota > Metazoa > Mollusca > Gastropoda > Littorinimorpha > Littorinidae > Littorina > Littorina saxatilis. The sequence continues at coordinate 1,689,667 of NC_090258.1, read as the reverse complement.
GTGGGCGTTTGCTAGGTATACACCCCTTTGCAAGATAAAGTGTCATCACATTTTCACAAGAAATAAAAAGTGATCCAACATGTGATTTATGCAATTTTAATGAAAAATAAACACACCGTTTGTTTACACAAATAAAGATCAACGTTCTGTGATAGAAAAAAAATAAGAAGAAAAAACCGGCGAATCATCGAACAGTGTGCACAAATCGTAGATAAAGGAGGCTGACTGTCTTAAAAAAAAAAAAAAAAAAAAAA
>NC_090258.1:1639413-1684413 GCF_037325665.1 Littorina saxatilis | reverse complement strand
GTGCCTAGACCCCAGTCATGTGATCTCATTCAGTCAATCACTCACCTGATCTCATGAATGTGCCTAGACCCCAGTCACGTGATCTCATTCAGTCAATCACTCACCTGATCTCATGAATGTGCCTAGGCCCCAGTCATGTGATCTCATTCAGTCAATCACTCACCTGATCTCATGAATGTGCCTAGACCCCAGTCATGTGATCTCATTCAGTCAATCACTCACCTGATCTCATGAATGTGCCTAGACCCCAGTCATGTGATCTCATTCAGTCAATCACTCACCTGATCTCATGAATGTGCCTATACCCCAGTCATGTGATCTCATTCAGTCAATCACTCACCTGATCTCATGAATGTTCCTAGACCCCAGTCATGTGATCTCATTCAGTCAATCACTCACCTGATCTCATGAATGTGCCTAGACCCCAGTCATGTGATCTCATTCAGTCAATCACTCACCTGATCTCATGAATGTGCCTAGACCCCAGTCATGTGATCTCATTCAGTCAATCACTCACCTGATCTCATGAATGTGCCTAGACCCCAGTCCTGTGATCTCATTCAGTCAATCACTCACCTGATCTCATGAATGTGCCTAGACCCCAGTCATGTGATCTCATTCAGTCAATCACTCACCTGATCTCATGAATGTGCCTAGACCCCAGTCATGTGATCTCATTCAGTCAATCACTCACCTGATCTCATGAATGTGCCTAGACCCCAGTCATGTGATCTCATTCAGTCAATCACTCACCTGATTTCATGAATATCAACAAGTGAAAAGCTTCCACTTTCACTCCAGTTAAATATACCTTTCATGTCTATTGCTTCGAGTTTTATTTTGCAAGAGAAAGGAACATATTCAGAATCAACAGCAGACAGTAAGGAAATGGTGTAAACCTACATTTGATGTAAACTGAGTACGCAATTTCATTTGATTCTCGCGAACTTTGGCAATGCAATTTTCAAGCGAATGCGCACAGCAATGCATTCTGAGGAGGTGGCCAGTACCTTGCCGTTCTGTGTTCCCACCCTCACCGACACAATAGTTTTTTCTGTATTCTAACATGGTAAGGCCAAAAAAAAAATAGGTCTGTTTACGGTAACATAGGCCAAAAAAATAGGGTCGGTAGGTCGGGATTTTTTATTTATTTTTTTTTCCAAAAAACCATATTTTTTACGTTATTTTGCAAAAAAAAACCAAAAGATTTTTTTTTTCCCTTAAATGCCAAAAAAAAGTCAAGGGTCGCGCGAAAAAAATAGGGTCGGTCGGGTTACCGTAAACAGACCTATTTTTTTTTGGGCCTAAGGAATCATTACACATGAAAAGTGTCATTCCTGAGAGTAAGTCACCCTGATATTCTTGTTTCAAAATTTTAGTTTGTTTTATTATATTTAGCTTGATAAACAAAAAGGGTCCCTGTCTGAGCGTTATAACATTTAGCAGGTCACCTATGATCGACCCTGATTGGTCAAATAGCCATATAGAGCACTGCAATGGTAATAATTATGGCGCGATATTTTGACTCGAACAAGAATTAAGCCGACGAGTCGAAGACGAGTAAATAGACGATGTGTGTTAATAACTCTGCCGGGTGATAAGCGTCTGTGGAAGAGTTACTTTTTCTTGGAAACACTGCAGCAATTATACCACGCACCCACATACACCCACACACACCCCCACACACACACACACACACACTCACACACACGCACACGCACACACGCACACGCACTCGCACTCACGAGCATACATACGCACTCACGCACATACGCCGAACCACACACACTTTTACCCCTCACACACACAAACTCCCCGGCATACCCCTTCCCCCCACCCTCCATCTGTCATCTCTCTCACCATCCAAGAAATTTCCCGGATCCGCCTCTTCCCGTCACTGAGCGCAAGAGGCTAAGACAGTATGAATTAGCATTTGTCTCTCGTTCTGTGGCAGGACACTCGATCATATCTCCACAGAAGTCCATTATTCTACAAGTGCTCTACTATCATTACTATCAGTCGACACGCGGTGATACATATACCCTTTGACCTTTTCTTGGGGGTATCCCGTACTAAAAATAGAATACGGGATTCTGGGAAAGCTGTTCAAGGGCACTTACGCACTATATTCGATTTTCAATACACGACTCAAAACTTTTGGAATAAATTAAAAAGAATAAAATACAAGAATATAGAGTTCAGAAACGAAGACAAAAAGTTGCACAATTTAGAAAAAAGTGGGACAAAAGTCTTGGCATTTACGGGACTCGAACTCGTCACCGCCAGCACCGGAGGCCACGTGCTTCCACCGTGCCAGCCATGCACACGATACATAGGCGTGAAAAATTAAACTTGAACTGCAAACATACCTTACACGTGGTCGGGTTCTCGAGACGAGCATTTGTCGACTCGTCGGTTTCCCCGTTCGCATTAATTTTGTGCTTTGTACGTTCTCTTGATCTCATCATTCATTACATGTAGTCGGGGTGTTCCCCATAGGGCATTACATTTTCACAAAAGCCGATATTACAAAAACAAGTAATAGTAATTCTGGGGAGATTTTCCGCTGGAAGTACTCAATAAATATGCAACTGTTTGATTATTTCGATTCATTACATCATCCAACACGGAATGAAAAAAACGAATAAAATACACGAATTATACGGGTTCATAAAATTAAGTGTGAGTTTAGATAGAGCGGACAGCGTCAGATAAACTCTATTTAAACGAGACAGATTAGCCGCGGGTGGAGGAGGAGGATGTTGATACTTGAGGTAGGCCTAAAGGGATCAGTGTTGGCAGGTAGGGAAGAGAGGGTAGTAAAGCAGGATATCAACACTTAGGCCCGTAATTAGAAAGAGAGGGGAGAGGAGGACTTGTGAAAGTCAAGGAGAAGAGCCCAGCCGCAATGTCCATGTTGCCGGGGGGCTTGCACGTGTGATGCATCAGCGGGGGTCTATAAGAACGGGAGAGCAACACATTGTGGTCAGTCCTTACCAGCGCGGCGCAGCGGGCATATGCCAACTATTTCTTAAAAAAGAAAGAAAATCGAACCCGTGACCAACAATGTTAGGAAAAGCGATCGGGCGCTTTACAAACTGAGCTATTCTGTCGCACGGTAGGTGAGAAAGATTTTAACTTTAAATATTACACTTGAGTTCTCGAGCGTGGCGATCAGTATTGACTCGACTCGAGTTTCCTAGTCTCTCCATTCGTATTTGTGTACTGTTCTCTTTATCTCACTGTTCGAGGCAAGTTAAGTTGATAACTGACCCTATACTCCCGTTCACTTCGCATACGTTTGGAAAACAATATCAAGTAGCGATAATGTCAAGCGTGACCGACATTATGTTGTCGTCTGGCTACGAAATGCATTGACCAATCGCCGAAAGGCGCTGACGTCTTTGCATGAAAGAAATTCCCAACCCAGAATCCTCGATTCTCGATGACGTATTCAGGATTTTATTGGGGAGGACGACGATTCGGTATGGACGGTTTATTATATAAAGAGAAACAAGCAGTTAAAACGGGCGTGGATAGAGCTAATCAACAGCGATGTCAACTTGTAATATTCATTCACTTGTGATCTCCCTGATTAAAAAGTCGGCGACTTGTGGCAGCGTGGTTATTGGTTGTCCTGGACAGGTCATCACCAGATCTGATGGAGGTTCTCGACCCTCTGTCTCGATCAATATGGCGTTGAACTGGGAACGAAATCCTACAGTTTATTGTGATTGAGTTTGGATGGAAATACAATCCCATGGTCTATAGTTATTGAGTAGTGATGCGAAAGAAAAGCCTGTGGTTTATTGTGATTGAAATTCGACACAGCTAGCTAGACTACAGTTGATGGAAAAAACAAACAAACAACCAAACAAACAAAAACATAAACAATAAAACAAACAAACAGGACAAAACCAGGACGTTGAATTTGTGTATGTGACAAAGTGGAGGGATTGTTCTTCTTGTAAAAGCCAGGCCAGATCTGAGATAGAGAGAATGACTGTTTAATAAGAAGAACTTTGCTTTGAAGGAGAGTGCAGCTAGTACTGTTAGTTTAACGCCTTTTGATTTACCACACTTAGTATTACGTCAAAGATATGCTGTGCATTGTATGTTCTGAACATATTTTTGTTGTACTATTGCTACATGTTCGATTGCTACCAGCTTGTATTTATAATTACCTGCATAGTATGCATTTGATTTTATGAATAACCACATATGTATGCTCTTCATGCCTCATCTTCATCATCATCATTATCATCATCATCATCATCATCATCGTCATCATCATCATCATCGTCATCTTTATTATCACGTGCTGAAGTTTTCCGACCTCCTTTTGTTGGTTAACTTTTTAACTTTTTAATTTTTAATGTTTTAATTATATAATTGTGTGTCTATGCGTCCCAATGACAGATTGTAAGAAGAGGCGTAGCCTTAACGGACCATATAGGCCAAATCAGGACCCCACAAGTTTAACATTACACATATTTAAATCAAACCAATTTTATTGAAACAAATTAGGAACGTCACCCGAAGGGAACATAAAAACTAAATCGAAACCCAACGTGTCAAGGATTTTTAAAAGGCAAATCTTAAAATAAAGGCCAGACTCCTTTAAAAATCCAAAGAGAGCTGCAGAGCTGACCTCCGTAAAAATATGTTTCAAGCTAGAAGTGTCAAAATACTTCACTCGTTGATCATACAGATCGTGCAGTACTGTTCTAAATGTTGCCATTTGATTGATGTTAAAGGCACAGTCAGCCTCATGTAAACCATCACAGATACTGTCAGGCTTTTACACACAGTACAAACACCCTTTCGTTTAAACACTCACCGCTTGAGAACATCCTAGGTGCCCTACGTAAAGAGCGAGCAATTTTTAAAGAATTTAATTTTGCGGATTGTCTGATCAGACAATCAGACGGCGCGTTTTGGCACTAGACCTAACTTTTAAAATCGTGTGACTCGCAGCCGTTTGTTGCGTTTTAGATTCAGAGGTACACAATAACGTGCTATTGCACATACAGCGAGTCGCATTGAAATCACAAACTGACAACTAAATTGTGAAAAAAAGGAAAGTGGATCACACGGGTTCACGATGGCTCAGGGGTAAGATAAACCACGAAAACAGGTGTGTGGTTTACGCGAGCTAAATAGCCATTCAAACGAACTGTGTCATTTAGTGCATTAAATGCTATTGCAAGAGTGTTCGATAAGGTTAGAACGGCTTTTTTCATTGGAAGATATAAATCGTTCTGTAAACCATTTGAGACGGACTGGGGCTTTAAATGTAAATTGCACTTGTGTCCCCATAACCCTGCGACGGTAAAGACAACACTACGTCAATGACTCTGAAACGGAGAAAAAAATGTTGACAGTGAAAAATGTCGTCCTTACAAACACCCTGCCACACATCTGTTTGAATTGTACTTGTATTAATTTTGTTGTTTGACGTCTGCTTTTTTCTTCGCTGCTCATTAAGGTTGTAGCCCCTTGAAAAGATCAATGAACAAATCTATCGTCTGTGCTATGGGGGAACCTATTGTGTCCGGACAATCCTCTGACTTTTGCGGAAGCCTTGATTCTAAAATCAATAATGTTTGCCACATTGCAGATCCTGGTTTGTCTTGTCTGTTCCTTGCCTGCAGCTTTTTTCCTGGTGATTTTGTTGTGTGCGTTATTTCAATAGAAAGTTCAGTATCTGAAATACAAGTTACTCAGATCAAAGTTTGTTTGCCCAGAATAAAGAGTGACATTTTGCAAATGAAGAGCTTCCTTGCTCTTGTGTTTATTCGATACCTTTATTTGTCTCTTGGTTCCTTTGACTCTATTGACATGTTTTGTTCTGTCTTATTTTAGTCTGTTTGCTTGTCTTGTTCTTGTCCGTCCTGCTTCTTCGTTATAAATTGGAATTGTCTCTTCCTGGTCATTTGTTTTCGTCTGTCTGTCTGTCTCCCCCTTTTCACGTCTCCTCTGTCTTTGTCCGGTCTGTCTATCTGGCTGCCAGTCTGTCGTCACTCGTCGCTTGTGCTGGCTATTATTCCGAGGTCTTTTAAGCGGACAGACAGACAGACAGACAGACAGACAGACAGACAGACAGACAGACAGACAGACAGACAGACAGACAGACCAGACAGACAGACAGACAGACAGACAGACAGACAGACAGACAGACCAGACAGACAGACAGACAGACAGACAGACAGACAAACACTTATGATACAGAAAATAAACTTATCTCACAAATTGTCCGGAATTTATCTCGCTTGTGTCTTCCGAGCGAGCTTCTGGACAATTTGTCAGATACGTTTATTTTCTGTATTGTAAGTGTTTGTCTGTCTGTCGACTTACCAGACCGCTGGGTGGAAGATCAGTGAACGTAGCGTTTTGTTTTGTTGTGAATATAACGTCCATTTAAATACCTTTCTCGTCTTTTGATTCTACATTTTGGAACGTTGAAAGTCGATTTGTTTTTGGATTTCTGTTCTTTAAAGGTTTTGGATCAGGACTTGACTTGCTAAGAGAAGCCAGAATATTTTGTATATTGCTTTTAGTGTAACATACTAATGCATGTGACGTGAAGATGAATTTGGACAAGGGGAAAAATGAGATGGTTAATGAGATGGTTAATGAGATGGTTAATGAGACTGTTTTCTCGGGAAGGAGTGTGCTTTTAATTCTCTTTTTACCAAGAGTACTTTTATTTCATGCGCCTTTGTAAAGCGCCGATCCGTTACCTCTAACACAGCCAACGGGATGATGAGACTCCAGAGTCGCAGTAAACGATCCAGCAAAAAAAAAGAGGTGAAGAAAAGAAAATCAATGGGATGTTTCCAGAGTTTCATCACAAACAATAGAAATCACGCGCCGTCGGCAGAAAGTAGTTGCGGGGAGTCATCAAATTACTCTCGATGGTTTTCTCGCTGTGTGAGCACTGGAATCATTTCTGCTTCGTGGCTGGAAACTGCTGAGCCTTTGCTGGCCTTGTCGGGTTACTTTGTCTTTTGTTTTTTGGTCACATGAGCTACCACGAACCCCTTTTTCTTTTGCCGTGATTAAAGGTGCAATCCTCCTCGTGGCAGTTATCAAGTGCACGTACCACTTGAGACGGCAGCTATCTTCTTCGCTACGGAAATGCACGAAGAATATAGTGTCGAACCGATACGGAGATCGCGAAGTGGGATGTTGTTTTCAAACCGGTTTAAACTGGTTTTTCGGTATCGATGCAGCTTTAATTTTGATATGGGTCCAAGTGGAAAGATGGTCTTAGCCAATGACAGAGCTTGGACAGAGCTTGGACAGAGCTTGGACAGTGCTAGGACAGAGCTTGGACAGAGCTTGGACAGAGCCGTGCTGTTTGGTCAAAGTGTTTAAACGGGAAAGACGACATCTGTAACCCTCACTTGGCCCTGCCTCTGTCTCTTTCAGCACAATGTATTATGCTGGCATTGTACTTGTCTCATTTTTTCCGCCGCAATACTATACCTTCCTATATTATAAGATGTTTGATGGGTCTGTCAACAAACCACCAAACATCGTTTTTGTCATCATTTTGGTAGTGAGAAAATAAGTGCACAATCAACCCAGGGAGCCATGCTTTGAAACACGGGTTCCGTGCTGATAACCACACGAGTCCCGGTTTGATAACCACTGGCAATCAAAGCTGGCCTGTGAAAGCAACTTTCTGTGTTTTTGAGTTCATTAAATGTTGGGATGAATATGTCAGGTTTGAGGATGCACAGTTCTGTAGGTTCATCTTGGTATTCCACCCCATCGGCTTTCTGTTGTAAATATTAAGCTAAGTGATCGAATGTGGAAGCTACGTTTGATCAAAGGTCACAGAAGATTTGCGTCGTGCAGCGAAGGAAAGAATCGCGATCTTGTTTACGACTCAGTACCTCTTTGTTTTTCATTAGACCTGTTATTCTGCTTGCTCGGCTTTGTTAGATGTTTGCATATCTGGTTGCTATTTTCTTTGCTTTTATTATTGTTTCTTATTTGTGCTTCGTTTATCGATACAACGTCTTGTGCACGGGTCAAAATGTGTGTGTGTCAGGGGTCGTTTTACTTGAACTTGACGTTCGTGTTTCTCCGAACGTCTGTGTATCGAAACACAGATACACGCACTCCATGACTCTGTAAGAAGACAAAACATATCGCTAGGTTCATTTGTTTTTGATGAATGTATGACCTTTCATGAAGTAGTTTTGTTTTTTGTTTACTTTTGCCAGTTTGCCAGTTTGCCAGTTTGTTTTTGGAACTTTGCAAAGCAGTGTCGTGTCGTCTGTTTAGGTCTGGGGAAACACCAATGAAAAGAGCCGAAGAATCCCCGAGCGTTTCTATTGGGTTTGCTTTTGATTATCCATGTATAACCTGCTTCCTGCAACTATGGTGACCGGGGATTTATTCCCTGGGGAACATGAGATTTATTTCCCAGGTGCTTGTGAATGAAAACTCGTGAAAATGATGACAAATATATAGAATATATATAGGCAAATATTTAAAAACAATCTCCTCAAAAGTTTTTGTGATGAATATGGAATATGTTTATTGATGATGATCCAAATTTTCGCCCCCACGGGAGGCTTCTTCAGGGTGATAGAATGATGAAGGATGATTCAGATTGTGCCACCAAGAGAATGGTGTGACGTAATATATATGTGGAGCGAAAGGACAGCATCTTTAACCCTCCCTTGCCCCTGCCTCTGTCTCTCTCAGCAAAATGTATAATACATGGCATTGTTCTTTACTGATTTTTCTGCAACACTATACCTTCATATATGCAACAGAATTGACTCTGCTGGAACGTTTTTAATTAGATCGCAGAAATCGCTCACGTGCGTATGCTGAAGCCATTCTTTGGGCGTTGACACTTTTGTTTCCATAGAAACCAAACGGAAAAAAACCAACGTAGATCACAGATTAACATTTTCTTGGATTGTGGAGGTTGTCTCGTTCAAACATTGTTAAATAAGAACAGGCTCGGTCACAGATGTTCATTGACTTTGGTTGTCGAGTTCAACCATTGCTAAATAACTTTAATATAAACGGAATCGGCAACAGATGTCGGCTACATTTTTTTTGGATTGTGTTAGTTGTTTAGTTCAATTACCGTTACGTCCGATGTTTTTGAATTGTCTTAGCCTTTGCGAACGCCTTGTTGTTTAGAAAGCGTCTGTTCCTGACATTTCAAACAGCCGCCATGAGATCCAGTGCGAAAAGGTCGTATCTGTCTCTGGTCTCTGTCTTTCTCTCTATCCCTGTCTTTATCTCTGTCTCTGTCTTTCTCTCTGTCTCTGTCTTTTTCTCCGTCTCTGTATTTCTCTCTAGCTCTGTCTCAGTCTTTCTCTCTGTCTCTGTCTTTCTCTCTGTCCCCTTCTGTCTTTCTCTCTGTCCCCTTCTCTCTGTCCCCTTCTGTCTTTCTCTCTGTCCCTCTATCTCTGTCTTTCTCTCTGTCTCTGTCTTTCTCTCGTTTCTGTCTTTCTCTCTGACTCAGTCTTTCTCTCTGTCTCTGTCTTTTTCTGTCTGTCTCTGTCTTTCATTCTGTCTCTGTCTTTCTCTCTGTCTCTGTCATTCTCTCTGTCTCTGACTTTATCTCTGTCTGTCTCTGGTCTCTGTCTTTCTGTCTGTCTGTCATTCTCTCTATCTCTGACTTTATCTCTGTCTGTCTCTGGTCTCTGTCTTTCTCTCTGTCATTCTCTCTGTCTCTGACTTTATCTCTGTCTGTCTCTGGTCTCTGTCTTTCTCTCTGTCTCTGTATTTCTCTCTGTCTCTCTCTTTCTCTCCCGGGATATCCCCATACTTTCCTTGTCTTTCTTCTTTTGCGTTTTCAGCGATGTCGTAAATATCACTGGATGCAGGTTGCTTGTCAGATCGACGACAAGTATTATCCACAACGTGATTGACATGTTCGCTAACTTGCTTTCTCTCTTTCTCTCTCTCTCTCTCTCTCTCTCTCTCTCTCTCTCTCTCTCTCTCTCTCTCTCTCTCTCTCTATCTCTCTCTCTCTCTTTCACTCTAGCTCTCTCTCCCCCCTTTCTCTCTGTCTGTATCCCCCTCTCTCCTCTCTCTGTTTTTGACTCTCTCTCAGTCTCTCTCTCTCTCTCTCTCTTTCTCTCTAGCTCTCTCTCTCTCTCACTCTAGCTCTCTCTCTCTCACTCTAGCTCTCTCTCCCCCCTTTCTCTCTGGCTGTATCCCCCTCTCTCCTCTCTCTGTTTTTGGCTCTCTCTCTCTCTCTCTAGCTCTCTCTCTCTCTCACTCTAGCTCTCTCTCTCACTCTATCTCTGTCTCTCTCTCTCACTCTAGCTCTCTCTCCCCCCTTTCTCTCTGTCTGTATCCCCCTCTCTCCTCTCTCTGTTTTTGACTCTCTCTCTCTCTCTCTAGCTCTCTCTCTCTCTCTCACTCTAGCTCTCTCTCTCACTCTAGCTCTCTCTCTCTCACTCTAGCTCTCTCTTCCCCCTTTCTCTCTGTCTGTATCCCCCTCTCTCCTCTCTCTGTTTTTGACTCTCTCTCTCTCTCTCTCTAGCTCTCTCTCTCTCACTCTAGCTTTCTCTCTCTCTCACTCAGTCTAGCTCTCTCTCTCTCTCTCACTCTAGCTCTCTCTCTCTCTCTCACTCTAGCTCTCTCTCTCTCTCTCTCACTCTAGCTCTCTCTCTCTCTCTCTCTCTATTTTTATTAGTGAGTATTTCTACGCACATACCCTCCCAGAGGGGAGGCTCATGGCGTTTACAATATGCCGTGTGAGATGGATTTTTTTACACAATATATCACGCATTCACATCGGCCAGTAAATCTCAAGCGTGTTAGGCGAGTATATACTTTTCACGGCCTATTATTCCAAGTCACACGGGTATTTGGTGGACATTTTTATATATGTCTATACAATTTTGCCAGGAAAGACCCTTTTGTCAATCGTGGGATCTTTAACGTGCACACCCCAATGTAGTGTACACGAAGGGACCTCGGTTTTTCGTCTCATCCGAAAGACTAGCACTTGAACCCACCACCTAGGTTAGGAAAGGGGGGAGAAAATTGCGGCCTGACCCAGGCCTGAACACGCAACCTCTCGCTTCCGAGCGCAAGTGCGTTACCACTCGGCCACTCTCTCTCTCTCTCTCTCTCTCTCTCTCTCTCTCTCTCTCTCTCTCTCTCTCTCTCTCTCTCTCTCTCTCTCTCTCTCATTGTGACAAAATCACGAAGATTTGGCTCTGTAATACATTGTTTTGCCGAGCTAATGTATTGTTGGGTTACTTTCCGTTTATCTTTGCTTTACACCCAATTTTGATCACTACCTTATGATCTACAATGCTTCTACATAATGCGCTTCATGTACATTTTTGTTTGTTTATTTGTTGCTTAACGTCCAGCCGACTACGCAGAGCCATATCAGGACGAGGAAGGGGGGGATGAAGGGGGCCACTTGTCAAGCGATTCCTGTTTACAAATGCACTAACCCATTACTTGTGTCCCAGCAGGCTTTAGTAAAACTAAATTAATACCTACTGGAAGATTACCAGTTTCCAGTATGTTAAAATAGGCTTAACCTATCTACTGCTGGACTTACATCAGAACACTAACAGATTAAACTATACATGAATCGCGAGACAAGCGGCAAGAGAAGAGATTTTTGGAAAAAATACAGGTGAATGAGCAAGAAGGCAGAAAAAAGAAAAGAATTCATGAAGAAAAAGAGAGCATGACAGGAAAGAGGAACCAAAAATCTACCTAACAGCAAACTAGAAAGCTCCTGCGGTTCCAAAAACAGGAGGGGCTTTTAATTTCATAACCGCAGTGCCACACTGCGGGACTTCATGTACATAAACTTATATGTTCTACCATTAATGGGTGGCTTTTTTTTTCTCCCCTAGTCATAGTTATAGTAAAATAAGTATTAAACAATGGCGACTGCACGTGAGAGGGAACAATAAAGAGACCAAAAAGCAATGTACTCACGTTAAAATGACGAACACGGAACGAATAACGGCGACGTTTCGACCTAAGGGTCTTCTTCAGGCACAAAAACACAAAAGTACACACACAAAAAAGAAGAAAGACGATAGAACAAATAAAGAGGAGAACAACTGACAAAACAACTACACTGCACAAACCAACAACAGGTGACAAAGACAGAGAAGCAAGGGAAGCTACCCGAGGGGAATGAAAAGCGGCAGTTTTGAGGTCTGTAGACCAAACAAGAGGTGTGTAGTCGCTTCACCACCTCTGTCTTCTACAAAGAAACTGACGCTCATTCATACCTTGATTTCAACTCTTCTCATCATCCTGCCAACAAAAGCAGCATTCCTTTCTCTCAATTCCTTCGTCTTCGGAGGCTCTGCTCTGAAGACGACGACTTCCACCAACAGTCTGTCTTGATGACGTCTTTCTTTTTGGCCCGCAACTACCCTGATGCACTCGTCCGTGACGCCCTTCTGCGTGTTACCCAGGTCTGTCGAGAGTCCGCCCTCAGTCCTACACCATCTAGGGACAGTGACAGACCCGTCGTTTCCCTACTGTTTCATCCCCACAACATGCCAGTAAGCAGAATCCTGAAATCAAACTGGCACATCCTTCAAGGAAGTGACTCTGTTGGTTCGATCTTTGCTCAAAAACCACTCTGTGCTTTCAGAAAAGACCGCAGCGTTCGCGACCTCTTGGTGAGATCCCGTCTTCGCAGTCCCACCAACCCCACAGCCCCTGGGACATTTCCTTGTTCCAAACGAAATTGCAAATCTTGTCCCTTCCTCCACCCTGACACCTGCCTCCAAGGCCCTCGTGGCTCCTTCACGGTCAAGAGAACGTTTGACTGTCAAAGTCACAACATTGTCTATGCGATCGTCTGCCTCTCTTGTCGCCAGATTTATATCGGAGAAACCGCGCGCACCCTTGAGGTGCGTTTCTCCGAGCATCTGGCCGACATCCGTCATTCCCGCAATAGGCCAGTATCCCTTCACTTCACCGCCGCTGGTCACTCACTTGATCATGTCAGAGTCATGGCTCTGTGGCAAGTACGTGGCGACTCCTTCGAGCGCAAACTCAGGGAGTCCCACATCATTTCATCCCTCGGCACTACCTGCCCCGATGGAATTAACATTCGCCGTTAATTCATTCATCTCAACCTTCCCCCCGCTGTTCCACCTTGTGTGTATGTGTGTGTGTGTGTGTGTGCGCGCGTGTGTGTGTGTGTGTGTGTGTGTGTGTGTGTCCGCACGGGTACGTGAGTCTCCTCTTTCGTTCCCTTTCACGCAACCCCCCCCCCCCCCCCTACATTTTGTTTGGTCTACAGACCTCAAAACTGCCGCTTTTCATTCCCCTCGGGTAGCTTCCCTTGCTTCTCTGTCTTTGTCACCTGTTGTTGGTTTGTGCAGTGTAGTTGTTTTGTCAGTTGTTCTCCTCTTTATTTGTTCTATCGTCTTTCTTCTTTTTTGTGTGTGTACTTTTGTGTTTTTGTGCCTGAAGAAGACCCTTAGGTCGAAACGTCGCCGTTATTCGTTCCGTGTTCGTCATTTTAACGTGAGTACATTGCTTTTTGGTCTCTTTATAGTAAAATAGTTTAGTCCCTCTTTAGGGCGAGGGCCAGATGCAAAAAAGCATATCTATGCTTATTCTTGTCACCCTAGAAAAATAAAGATTTGTCATTGTCATTGTCTCACTCTAGCTCTCTCTCCCCCCTTTCTCTCTGTCTGTATCCCCCTCTCTCCTCTCTCTGTTTTTGACTCTCTCTCTCTCTCTCTCTCTCTCTCTCTCTCTCTCTCTCTCTGTCTCTCTCTCTTTCTCCCTCACTCATGCAATCTTTCTTTCAACTTTTCTGTCTCTCATCTGTCTGTCTGTCTGTCTGTCTGTCTGTCTGTCTGTCTGTCTGTCTGTCTGTCTGTCTGTCTGTCTGTCTGTCTGTCTGTCTGTCTGTCTCTCTGTCTGTCTGTCTGTCTGTCTCTCTGTCTCTCTGTCTGTCTGTCTGTCTGTCTCTCTCTGTCTGTCTGTCTGTCTGTCTCTCTGTCTGTCTGTCTGTCTGTCTGTCTGTCTGTCTTACTCTGTCTCTGTCTAGTCTCTTTCTGTCTCTCTATATGTCTGTCTGTCTGTGTCTGCGTCTCTGTCTGTCTGTCTGTCTGTCTGTCTGTCTGTCTGACTGTCTGTATGTCTGTCACTTTGTCTGTCTCTCTTACTCTCTATCTCTGTCTCTCCACCCCTCTCTCTCTCTCCCTCTCTCTGGATCGTTCTTGCTTTTTCTATCCATCATCATCGGTTCCTCCCTCTGTGCCTCCATCTCTCTCATCGTATCAAACCTCCTCCCTTCTCTCACATATCTCCACCTGTTATGTGGTGAGATCAACGCGAGGTGTGAGTAGCATGTGAGAATGAAGAAGATCGCTATCTGCTCCAACCGTCACTTTTACCTGCGGCAGTTCGCCCGTCAGTCAAAGATATCTGCAGGTGCTGCTACGAGTCAAAGAGGCAGAGTACCGGAAAGATGTTCCTAAGTACTTGTCTGACACATGAGTATTGAGTCTACAGGTAACTGCGAGTTACATACCTCAGTAGAAGGTGTGTTTTTAGAACCGAGTAAAATGAACTTGGTGCACACGCAAACTCAGTCACAATGACGCACGCACTCACGCACACAAACACACACACACATAATTGTAAGACTGTTGTAGAATGACGAAAACGACCTCTTCTGTGTTATCTTCATTAAATCATCTCTGGGTTTGACATCTTTACTTGCACGACAGCATTATTTGTCATGAACCCTCTCAATGAGGACACCACAACCCCTTTCTTTTCAACTTCTGACACAGTTGACACTTGAAACACACACACACACACACACGCACGCACGCACGCACGCACGCACGCACGCACGCACTCTCACGCACACACACACACACACACACACACACACGCACGAACGCACGTACGTACGTACGCACGCACGCAAGCACGCACGCATACACACACACGCACGCACGCACGCACGCACACACACACACACACACACACACACACACAGCCTTCTCTCCCCACACACCGAGAAGAACAAAATGGAAGAAGATCCAAGAAAACAAGCAGGAACAGTTAAAGTCCTTCCTGTAAGTCCCACAGTCACTGCCGACTAAGCGATCGCATTAATGAATGGTCAACATACGACGTAATGGAACCTTTTGCTCCACATCCCATGAAATCCATGGTACCATTCCTGTCGTCACGAAAAGCCTGAGGCAACGTTCCTGCATGACAGTCTGTGAATCAAAGTTCAAAGACGACGATTCACCTCCAAGTTGGTGATTGAAAGTAGTATCACAGTTACCAAAGTAGTTGTATAGACAGCTTATACTTTCACACCCTTTAAAAGATTTCCCCTCGGGCGGTCAATACTGGTAGTGTAACAGAGTTCCCCTCGGGCGGTCAATACTGGTAGTGTAAATAGTTTTTAGCCGGAAAAAGTTAGACTTTGGCTGAGCTATAGAACACACGTGTGTACTGCAACTGTACGGATGGCAGTTCAAAGTATCATCGCGGTTTAATTACTCAAGTAGTTGTATAGACAGCTTAGTTTTAGTTCTTCAGGCATGTCGTGAAAAGGTTTCAACCGCCGTCACATGATACTTTATGGGTAGGGGGGGGGGGGGGGGGTTTCTGGGGGGGGGGGGGGGGGTGACCCCTCCCCCCCACACACACACTTAATTTGATGAAATGTCAGGATAAAGCTATTCTATAAAATACTGTGAGGTAAGATTTGATCCAATATAGTTCATATATAGTGAGCGTCTTATGACGAGGTAAACACGAACACAGAAATTCAGAAAAAACAAGAAATTCCTCCGAGGTAGGAAAAACACCCCCGTTGGTCAAAGGGAAATAACCATTCTCACTGCCACCAACTGAGAAGGTTATTTCCCTTTGACCATTAATATGTCCCTCTATAAGTCCTTGTAGAATCTTAATCCACCAATAACTCCCTAACCGTGTGTTTGACTGGTCCCAATTTTTGTAAGGACCGTCTCAGGAATGTATAGAACCTGTTCACCAAGTTTGGTGACGATCGGTCCGTTCATTCTTGAGATCTATATGCGAACACAAACACACAAACAAACAAACAAACAAACAAACAAACACATCGACCGAATCCTATACACACCCCTATACCGGGGGTGTAAATAGGTATCGCCGTTCTGTATTACATGAAAATTCGTTTTCCCCCATAAGGCGCTCACTATATGCGAACTATATTGGATCAAGTCTGAATAGCAGGTAACAAAACCCTTAATCTGTCCATGCTGTTACACGAAATAAGAGCATTTTTGAGAAAATGTAGTTAAGGTTGTTATTATTGTTACTATATTTTACATATTGGAATATATTGATTTTTTGGCTCTCGATCTAGTAAGTTCGTCTTTTATGTTAATCCTTTATTTTTTTCTTATGTTTTATGTAGAGAGTGCTGTATTCGTCCTGTTTAAATCTTTACGTGCATAAGTTGGTAGTTGTTATTGTTACCGACATTATTGTCTGAGGATTGTATATTGTTTGTATGTCTTGTGAAATAAGCATCGTTTGACTTCAACACATGCACGCCAACAGCCAGTCAGTCAGCCAACAGCCAGTCAGTCAGCCAACAGCCAGTCAGTCAGCCAACAGCCAGTCAGTCAGCCAACAGCCAGTCAGTCAGCCAACAGCCAGTCAGTCAGCCAACAGCCAGTCAGTCAGCCAACAGCCAGTCAGTCAGCCAACAGCCAGTACTGTCAGTCAGCCAACAGCCAGTCAGTCAGCCAACAGCCAGTTAGGCAGCCAACAGCCAGTCAGTCAGCCAACAGCCAGTCAGTCAGCCAACAGCCAGTCAGTCAGCCAACAGCCAGTCAGTCAGCCAACAGCCAGTCAGTCAGCCAACAGCCAGTCAGTCAGCCAACAGCCGGGCAACTTTCTGTGCACAATGGCAAGTGTTTGCTAAATCAGTTTGGCAGTCTAACATAGTTTACGTACAAAAT
The DNA here is from genome assembly GCF_037325665.1 of Littorina saxatilis. NCBI lineage: Eukaryota > Metazoa > Mollusca > Gastropoda > Littorinimorpha > Littorinidae > Littorina > Littorina saxatilis. Next base: position 1,667,428 of record NC_090258.1, on the reverse strand, counting down.
AAATTCAACAATGAATCCTACACTGCACAGGCTATTGGTTTTCCAAATGACATACGACACCCATACCTGCACAGGCTATTGGTTTTCCAAATGACATACGACACCCATACCTGCACACCCTGGCGGTTTTCCAAATGACATACGACACCCATACCTGCACACCCTGGCGGTTTTCCAAATGACATACGACACCCATACCTGCACAGCCTGGCTATTGGTTTTCCAAATGACATACGACACCCATACCTGCACAGGCTATTGGTTTTCCAAATGACATACGACACCCATACCTGCACACCCTGGCGGTTTTCCAAATGACATACGACACCCATACCTGCACACCCTGGCGGTTTTCCAAATGACATACGACACCCATACCTGCACACCCTGGCGGTTTTCCAAATGACATACGACACCCATACCTGCACACCCTGGCGGTTTTCCAAATGACATACGACACCCATACCTGCACAGCCTGGCTATTGGTTTTCCAAATGACATACGACACCCATACCTGCACAGGCTATTGGTTTTCCAAATGACATACGACACCCATACCTGCACAGGCTATTGGTTTTCCAAATGACATACGACACCCATACCTGCACAGGCTATTGGTTTTCCAAATGACATACGACACCCATACCTGCACAGGCTATTGGTTTTCCAAATGACATACGACACCCATACCTGCACACCCTGGCGGTTTTCCAAATGACATACGACACCCATACCTGCACACCCTGGCGGTTTTCCAAATGACATACGACACCCATACCTGCACACCCTGGCGGTTTTCCAAATGACATACGACACCCATACCTGCACACCCTGGCGGTTTTCCAAATGACATACGACACCCATACCTGCACAGCCTGGCTATTGGTTTTCCAAATGACATACGACACCCATACCTGCACACCCTGGCGGTTTTCCAAATGACATACGACACCCATACCTGCACACCCTGGCGGTTTTCCAAATGACATACGACACCCATACCTGCACAGCCTGGCTATTGGTTTTCCAAATGACATACGACACCCATACCTGCACAGGCTATTGGTTTTCCAAATGACATACGACACCCATACCTGCACACCCTGGCGGTTTTCCAAATGACATACGACACCCATACCTGCACACCCTGGCGGTTTTCCAAATGACATACGACACCCATACCTGCACACCCTGGCGGTTTTCCAAATGACATACGACACCCATACCTGCACACCCTGGCGGTTTTCCAAATGACATACGACACCCATACCTGCACAGCCTGGCTATTGGTTTTCCAAATGACATACGACACCCATACCTGCACAGGCTATTGGTTTTCCAAATGACATACGACACCCATACCTGCACAGGCTATTGGTTTTCCAAATGACATACGACACCCATACCTGCACAGGCTATTGGTTTTCCAAATGACATACGACACCCATACCTGCACAGGCTATTGGTTTTCCAAATGACATACGACACCCATACCTGCACACCCTGGCGGTTTTCCAAATGACATACGACACCCATACCTGCACACCCTGGCGGTTTTCCAAATGACATACGACACCCATACCTGCACACCCTGGCGGTTTTCCAAATGACATACGACACCCATACCTGCACACCCTGGCGGTTTTCCAAATGACATACGACACCCATACCTGCACAGCCTGGCTATTGGTTTTCCAAATGACATACGACACCCATACCTGCACAGGCTATTGGTTTTCCAAATGACATACGACACCCATACCTGCACACCCTGGCGGTTTTCCAAATGACATACGACACCCATACCTGCACAGGCTATTGGTTTTCCAAATGACATACGACACCCATACCTGCACAGGCTATTGGTTTTCCAAATGACATACGACACCCATACCTGCACACCCTGGCGGTTTTCCAAATGACATACGACACCCATACCTGCACACCCTGGCGGTTTTCCAAATGACATACGACACCCATACCTGCACACCCTGGCGGTTTTCCAAATGACATACGACACCCATACCTGCACACCCTGGCGGTTTTCCAAATGACATACGACACCCATACCTGCACAGCCTGGCTATTGGTTTTCCAAATGACATACGACACCCATACCTGCACAGGCTATTGGTTTTCCAAATGACATACGACACCCATACCTGCACACCCTGGCGGTTTTCCAAATGACATACGACACCCATACCTGCACACCCTGGCGGTTTTCCAAATGACATACGACACCCATACCTGCACACCCTGGCGGTTTTCCAAATGACATACGACACCCATACCTGCACACCCTGGCGGTTTTCCAAATGACATACGACACCCATACCTGCACAGCCTGGCTATTGGTTTTCCAAATGACATACGACACCCATACCTGCACAGGCTATTGGTTTTCCAAATGACATACGACACCCATACCTGCACAGGCTATTGGTTTTCCAAATGACATACGACACCCATACCTGCACAGGCTATTGGTTTTCCAAATGACATACGACACCCATACCTGCACAGGCTATTGGTTTTCCAAATGACATACGACACCCATACCTGCACACCCTGGCGGTTTTCCAAATGACATACGACACCCATACCTGCACACCCTGGCGGTTTTCCAAATGACATACGACACCCATACCTGCACACCCTGGCGGTTTTCCAAATGACATACGACACCCATACCTGCACACCCTGGCGGTTTTCCAAATGACATACGACACCCATACCTGCACAGCCTGGCTATTGGTTTTCCAAATGACATACGACACCCATACCTGCACAGGCTATTGGTTTTCCAAATGACATACGACACCCATACCTGCACACCCTGGCGGTTTTCCAAATGACATACGACACCCATACCTGCACAGGCTATTGGTTTTCCAAATGACATACGACACCCATACCTGCACAGGCTATTGGTTTTCCAAATGACATACGACACCCATACCTGCACACCCTGGCGGTTTTCCAAATGACATACGACACCCATACCTGCACACCCTGGCGGTTTTCCAAATGACATACGACACCCATACCTGCACACCCTGGCGGTTTTCCAAATGACATACGACACCCATACCTGCACACCCTGGCGGTTTTCCAAATGACATACGACACCCATACCTGCACAGCCTGGCTATTGGTTTTCCAAATGACATACGACACCCATACCTGCACAGGCTATTGGTTTTCCAAATGACATACGACACCCATACCTGCACACCCTGGCGGTTTTCCAAATGACATACGACACCCATACCTGCACACCCTGGCGGTTTTCCAAATGACATACGACACCCATACCTGCACACCCTGGCGGTTTTCCAAATGACATACGACACCCATACCTGCACACCCTGGCGGTTTTCCAAATGACATACGACACCCATACCTGCACAGCCTGGCTATTGGTTTTCCAAATGACATACGACACCCATACCTGCACAGGCTATTGGTTTTCCAAATGACATACGACACCCATACCTGCACAGCCTGGCTATTGGTTTTCCAAATGACATACGACACCCATACCTGCACAGGCTATTGGTTTTCCAAATGACATACGACACCCATACCTGCACACCCTGGCGGTTTTCCAAATGACATACGACACCCATACCTGCACACCCTGGCGGTTTTCCAAATGACATACGACACCCATACCTGCACACCCTGGCGGTTTTCCAAATGACATACGACACCCATACCTGCACACCCTGGCGGTTTTCCAAATGACATACGACACCCATACCTGCACACCCTGGCGGTTTTCCAAATGACATACGACACCCATACCTGCACACCCTGGCGGTTTTCCAAATGACATACGACACCCATACCTGCACACCCTGGCGGTTTTCCAAATGACATACGACACCCATACCTGCACACCCTGGCGGTTTTCCAAATGACATACGACACCCATACCTGCACACCCTGGCGGTTTTCCAAATGACATACGACACCCATACCTGCACAGCCTGGCTATTGGTTTTCCAAATGACATACGACACCCATACCTGCACAGGCTATTGGTTTTCCAAATGACATACGACACCCATACCTGCACACCCTGGCGGTTTTCCAAATGACATACGACACCCATACCTGCACACCCTGGCGGTTTTCCAAATGACATACGACACCCATACCTGCACAGCCTGGCTATTGGTTTTCCAAATGACATACGACACCCATACCTGCACAGGCTATTGGTTTTCCAAATGACATACGACACCCATACCTGCACACCCTGGCGGTTTTCCAAATGACATACGACACCCATACCTGCACACCCTGGCGGTTTTCCAAATGACATACGACACCCATACCTGCACAGGCTATTGGTTTTCCAAATGACATACGACACCCATACCTGCACAGGCTATTGGTTTTCCAAATGACATACGACACCCATACCTGCACACCCTGGCGGTTTTCCAAATGACATACGACACCCATACCTGCACACCCTGGCGGTGACCTTATCATTCACTTTCTTCTCCTGATATGACGAAGTCACCGAGACAGACGTCTCCTTCGAAATTCCTGGTCAGTTGTTGGGAGAAGTGACAATTGTTTGAGTGGTGTCATGCTTCGAATTATGACGTCGTCTTCAATTGTTTCGCCTATAATCTCAGAGATGTCACTTTGGAATACAGTGTCGAGAGCACAAGTCTTGGTTTAGTCAATCGGTGTCGTTTGTAATTAAGCGGAGAGCTGCCTTAATCTCGTGTAAAGACCGCGACAGATCCGAGACTGTGAAAATGATCGCTTGCCCGTGAGGTAGTGTAGCTTTAAAGAATGATTTTTATTTTTTTATTGTCACATATTTTCCGTAAAGAGGTTACTGCCATGCTGTTGGTTTTGTTCGTCTTCCTTGCGCAGTTTGTAGAAATTAATTTCCTCACTCGGATGCATTTTTGCCTATGTGTGTTTTTGACAGTTTCCAATTTCTTCGTCAAAAAATCTTGTCCTTGCAATGTCTTGTTGTATTTCCGCAGCTCTGGCCGACTAAGCTCAGCGAAACCCAACATTTTACACGCCACAGGGAGTTCATAGAAACAGGGAATTAAAGTTTTCTGTTTCCTAAAGTTCTCGTTTTCCCTTTTTTGGTGAAGTTTTTGGTTCTTAAAGTTCTCATTTCTTAAAGTAATTCCTCTTCAATCTTCTCCTTCATTACTATTCAGGGCATGCTTTCGCTGAAGAAAACAGAGGAGGTGGCTTAATTGAGAGCTAGTGTAAAGACCCGTGATAACTGAATTTTAGGTTGATTTTGAAAGTGCTTTGTTTTGGCTGAATTTTCTAGAACTACATTCTTGATTTTGATATTGTGCTTGGTATAAAACGTAGATCACTATGAACTCAACGATGTCAGAAATATGAAGTCTGGTTTGGCTATACAATGGCTATACAATGGCTATACAATGGCTATACAATGGAATCGCTATTTTAAGACCTCAGGTTTTTTAGATTTTGTTGTTGCTCACAACGTGTCGATTTACCCCCCCCCCCCCTCCCATTTTCAGACTCTGACTCATTTTAGACTTCATCTTGTCAGACGTTCAAAGATTTTAAAAGAGGGTTTCATAGCACGTGTAGATTTACCTCCATTTTTCAGAATCTGACTAAATTTAAGACTTCATCTTGTCAGACTTTCAAAGATTTTAAAGGAGGGCTTCAGCATTTGTAGATTTATCTCCATTTTTCAGACACTGAATCGTTTAAGACCTCATCTTCTCAGACATAAAGGGGCTTCCGCCGCAGGAACATTGGGACGATTTTCAAAGTGCGGCTTGGCAGCTTATCAATATTTCTTAAAATAAAAAATCTATCTGTGGTGAACATACTTTGAAATATTTCCTTCTGTAGAGAGAGAACTCTAATTCCTCCTCCCTCGCGGCGCTAAAACTTCTTATTTAGTGAGGATAATTAAAACTCATCGCCACCCCGCAAGGCTGGGGAGAGAGAGAGAGAGAGAGAGAGAGAGAGAGAGAGAGAGAGAGAGAGAGAGAGAGAGAGAGAGAGAGAGAGAGAGAGAGAGAGAGAGAGAAAGAGAGAGAGAGAGAAAGGGAGAGAGAGAGAGAGAGAGAGAGAGAGAGAGAGAGAGAGAGAGAGAGAGAGAGAGAGAGAGAAAGAAAGAGAGAGAGACAAAGAGAGACAGACAGAGAGAGAGAAAGAGAAAGAGAAAGAGAGAGAGAGAGAGAGAGAGAGAGAGAGAGAGAGAGAGAGAGAGAGAGAGAGAGAGAGAGAGAGAGATCTCCAACTCCAATCACAGATCCCAAAAATAGTTCTCCATAATCCCTATGTTTGGAAGGTGATTTTCCCGTTTCTTGCAGCTCATTCAGAACGAAAGAGTGTCCATGTCTGTTTCATATTATTCTAGCATCGATCATATCGCATGTTTTTCATTTTATTCTAGCATCGATCATATCGCATGTTTTTCATGTTATTCTAGCATCGATCATATCGCATGTTTATCATGTTATTCTAGCATCGATCATATCGCATGTTTTTCATATTATTCTAGCATCGATCATATCGCATGTTTTTCAGAGAATGTAAAGTGGTTGTGTATGAACATGGATACTATTGTGTGATTTTCTGTGTGTGTGTGTGTGTGTGTGTGTGTGTGTGTGTGTGTGTGTGTGTGTGTGTGTGTGTGTGTGTGTGTGTGTGTGTGTGTGCGTGTGTGTGTGTGCGTACGTGCAAACGTACGTGCATAGGTGTTTTTGTTTTTGTGCGTGTGTGTGCGAGCGGGAATGCGTGCGTGCGAAACGGTTGTGTTTTTGCGCGTGTAAGTATGTGTGTGTGTGTGTGTGTGTGTGTGTGTGTGTGTGTGTGTGTGTGTGTGTGTGTGTGTGTGTGTGTGTGTGTGTTAATGTGCGTTCGTGCGTACGTACGTACTATTGTGTCTGTGCGTTCGTTCGTTGGATTGTGCGTGTCAATCTGTCTGTGTGCACTAACGCGTCTGCGGGAGTTAACTTACCTACATACACCCAGACAACACAGACACTATTTCTGCCAACTCGTGTGCCTGTTTGTACGATATTCGAATAAACCTGCAGTTTCAGAAATTCCATTAGTTTTCCCACGCCGGAATCTCCTCACTTTTATTTATTTATTCCTTACAGACACTATTTCTGCCAACTCGTGTGCCTGTTTGTACGATATTCGAATAAACCTGCAGTTTCAGAAATTCCATTAGTTTTCCCACGCCGGAATCTCCTCACTTTTATTTATTTATTCCTTCTGTCAGGCAAACCCCCTACTCCTTTTAGCGGTGAGGAGTGGAGCGCGTAACACTATATCAGACACGTGCAAGAAATGCTTATTTGTTTTTGTTAAACTATCTGAGAGGATGTATTCGCGTGTTATGTTAAAACAAAATTATTGTGACTTTGGCCATTCGGGGCGCAGGAATTATTGCATTCTGTTAAAACAAAAGTTACACGATGAAAGTTTGTTGTCGCTTGTTGACGTATAACTGCAGAATGTCGTGCGCTTTTGAAAATAAAATCGGGAAAGTAGGTTCTTTCATGTTTCGTAATAATGGACATTTAAAAAACATCCCAAGACGCGCATGAAAACTGAAAGCTGCAGATAGAGATGGGATGGAGACTGATTTCTGTTTCAAAGTTTTAGGTGCATTTATATGTGATATCGATCTTTGATGACCGGTGTAACACAACATTTTTACTCCACAAAAAATTTACTCCGGAGTAAATATTTCGTACGAAATTCTTACTCCGAGTACACTTTTCGTACGAGAAAAGAACTCCCCAAGGCACGAAAAAATTACTCCCTCCACGAAATTTTTACTCCCCATTTTTTTTACTTCCAGTAAAAATCTCGTTCGCAAAAATGGGATGCGGGCGAAGGGATAATGCCAATAAGTGATCTCGCGCACACGAATGTCGCGCTACCCTCCTTCCACCCCTTCCACCACCAAGAACTAACAGGGGACAAGGGAGTAAAAATATCGTACACCTGGCATGGGAAGTTAAATTGCTCGTGTTGAGGTGAAGTAATTTATTCGTTATTTATTCGTCAGGGGAGTAACATTTTTGTACGAAATGTTTACTCGGAACTCACCTGTCTTGGGGAGTGATTTTCTCGTGCAATGGGGGAGTGCTTTTTTCGTAAAGGGAGTAACTTTTTCGTACGAAATGTTTACTCCGGAGTAAAAATCTCGTGGGAGTAATTTTCTCGTGTTACACCGGGACCAAGTTTTTATCTCGTTCTGTTTTTGATATGTGAAAACTTCACTTCTTTGGCTATGAACGTTGTAAGCGCCCGCCATATACTATTTTTTGAAAGCACGCTTATCGGCACATAATGTTTGAGAGCAAGCTTATCAGCATATCATTTTTTAAGAGCACACTTATCAGCATATATTGTTTTAGAGAGCACACTTATCAGCATATCATTTTCAAGAGCACTCTTATCAGCATATGATTTTCAAGAGCACTCTTTTCAGCATGTATTGTTTTAAGAGCACGCTTATCAGCCATATAATGTTTTAAGAGCACACACACTTATCAGCATATATTGTTTTAAGAGCACAATTATCAGCATATATTGTTTTGAGAGCACACTTATCAGCATATATTGTTTTGAGAGTACACTTATCAGCATATATTGTTTTGAGAGCACACTTATCAGCATATATTGTTTTAAGAGTACACTTATCAGCATATATTTTTTTGAGAGCACACTTATCAGCATATATTGTTTTAAGAGCACACTTATCAGCATATATTGTTTTGAGAGCACACTTATCAGCATATATTGTTTTGAGAGCACACTTATCAGCATATATTGTTTTGAGAGCACACTTATCAGCATATATTGTTTTAAGAGCACACTTATCAGCATATTTTTTTTGAGAGCACACTTATCAGCATATATTGTTTTAAGAGCACACTTATCAGCATATATTGTTTTGAGAGCACACTTATCAGCATATATTGTTTTGAGAGCACACTTATCAGCATATATTGTTTTGAGAGCACACTTATCACACGTGTGTGTGTGTGTGTGTGTGTGTGTGTGTGTGTGTGTGTGTGTGTGTGTGTGTGTGTGTGTGTGTGTGTGTGTGTGTGTGTCTGTGTCTGTGTGTGTGTGTAGAGCGATTCAGAGTAAACTACTGGACCAATCTTTATGAAATTTTACATGAGAGTTCCTGGGTTATCCCCAGACGTTTTTTTCATTTTTTTCGATAAATGTCTTTGATGACGTCATATCCGGCTTTTTGTCAAAGTTGAAGCGGCACTGTCACACCCTCATTTTTCAATCAAATTGATTGAAATTTTTGTAAAGCAATCTTCGACGAAGGCCGGACTTCGGTTTTGCATTTCAGCTTGGTGGCTTTAAAAATCTGAAAATTGTAATACCTTTTTTTTTTTATATATATAAAACGATCCAAATTTACGTTCATCTTATTCTACATCATTTCCTGATTCCAAAAACTTAAATATGTTATATTTGGATTAAAAACAATCTCTGAAAATTAAAAATATAAAAATGATGATCAAAATAAAATGTCCTCAATCGATTTAAGAACAATTTCATTTTATTCCTTGTCGGTTCCTGATTCCAAAAACATATAGATATGATATGTTTGGATTAAAAACACGCTCAGAAAGTTAAAACGAAGAGAGGCACAGAAAAGCGTGCTATGCAGCACAGCGAAACCACTACCGCGCTAAACAGGCTCGTCAGTTTCACTCCGTTTTGCACAAGCGGTGGACTACGGTCATTGTGAACAAATGCAGTGCGTTCAGTTTCATTCTGTGAGTTCCACAGCTTGACTAAATGTAGTAATTTCGCCTTACGCGACTTGTCTTATGGTTCTAGTACTTTGAAACTATCGGCTAGTCTTCACCCAGCAGCAGGTGGGTATATAGCTAGGATTTATTTTCTCTGGCAGCAGTATCGAATTTGATATACGTTTTTTTTGTGCAATTTCCGCAAGTTTATGGCAGACCCGTAAATCACTCTCCTCTCGTCGTAAAAACCAATGTATGGCAGATCTGCTGAAATGACGGTAAAGTTGTATGTGATTAAAAAAAACCCCAAAAAACAAAAAAAACAAAGGGAAGTAAGCACTCTAAATACATAGAACATGTGCATCAAGAGTAAGTGAGAGTTATGCGGAACCTGACACTTTGAGAGAATAGCAAGCATTGAAATGAACAAGAGACCTATATCTTCAAAAAGAAAGAAGAAGGAAAAAAGAAGAAAATAAAATAAATTGAAAAATAAAATAAAACCGGCGTTTTGCTGACTGTCGACGCTTGTCGATCATATCGCTTGTTTTGACAGATAATGTTCAATGGATTTGTATGGACATGGATACTGTGTGTGTGTGTGTGTGTGTGTGTGTGTGTGTGTGTGTGTGTGTGTATGTGAGCGTGCGTGTGTGTGTGTGTGTGTGTTGTGTGTGTGTGTGTGTGTATGAGCGTGCGTGTGTGTGTGTGTGTGAGCGTGTGTGTGTGTGTGTGTGTGTGTGTGTGTGTGTGTGTGTGTGTGCACGCGTGCGTACGTGCATGCGTGCCTACTATTTATGTACTGTTGCTTTTAAAAACAGCGCTGTGTTCATCCGTGTTTACAGCAGCGGGTAATCGAAAAACCTTGCAGGGAATTATCAAACATACGGGCACACGGGAGATTTCCCCCCCTAGGTTGCGTCTCGCCGTGGGCAGACGATAAGAGTTGTTCTGTTTATTTCCAAGGGACGTAAAATGCCAGCTATATATCAAATCAAAAAAAGATCAAGATGATGGAAATACATTCATTTGTTTGTTAAACACGCTTGCTTTACCACAGATGCATGCGTTTCTCTAAGAGATAAATAGTACGAGTCTATGTTGGCATAGTGCGTTTTTAACAGATAAATATGATACTAGACTGTGTGTTGGTGAAGTGCGTTTCTGAAGATTTGGACAGTGTTTTTTGTTGTTGTGTTTTTGTTTTATTTATGTGAATAACTTTTTTTCATTCTTTATATTTGTTTTTTTAGTGTGACGCAAAAAAGCAGAATAGAAACCAATACTTACAAAACGAACAATGTGTCTTGGTGCTTACAAAACGAACAATGTGTCTTGGTGCTTACAAAACGAACAATGTGTCTTGGTACTTACAAAACGAACAATGTGTCTTGGTACTTACAAAACGAACAATGTGTCTGGTGCTTACAAAACGAACAATGTGTCTTGGTGCTTACAAAACGAACAATGTGTCTGGTGCTTACAAAACGAACAATGTGTCTTGGTGCTTACAAGTAAACGAAACTTATTTTTATAGCACGGTAGGAGCTAGAATTTCATGTTCAAGACGTCTGGTAGTGGTACTAAGCTCCTGTGCCAGCGGAATAGTATCCTTCTTTTGACCCAATAAACACTTTCTTCAATCTAAACAAAGCCTTGCTGATGCCTTTTGCGACGAAAAATGAAACTGTTATAAAGTTAAGGTTTACATGTATGTGAACGACAATAAAAGTCATTGATGCTCTTAAAGGGGGGAGGGGCATCAATTTTGTCAGGAAGATTGACCTTTACCGACTGTAGAGTGAAACTACAACAGACGCAACAATTCTAGTTTTGTAAAAAGTAAATACCCGTGTCCTCTCACGATTACAGCAAAATGCCAAGACTCTGAACGCAAATCCAGAGTTTCAATGTGCAGTGTTTTGGGTCACGCACTATAGGTTCGGTTTGACGCAAAGCGTTCTGGCAGACGTCTGCGAGAAGAACGGTAAAGGCATCAGTATCATTCGAGGTCAAAGGAACAGTGGCTTGTCACATTCACGAAGGTTTTGCACTTTTGGCTGAGAACGCTGACACAAATTAACTTAAATCTTGGTATTGATAGTACAAGGTAAGTACTTTTGCTAGTGTTTTTGTTTTCTTTCTCACGGTATTTGTTTTTGCGGAGAGTTGTCATTATATCTGACACAGACTATGTTATAGTTGTTGATATTGCTTAGGATATGCCCTTTTTCGATTACAAGCATCCAAATTCATTTCTCTTAGAAGTATTTTTTTCTTGTCCGTGAAAGAAGAATCCTCGCTCTCACTTTATGATGTCCACGAAAAGACTCTTATGTGTGTGTGTGTGTGTGTGTGTGTGTGTGTGTGTGTGTGTGTGTGTGTGTGTGTGTGCGTGCGTGCGTGTGTGTGTGTGCGTGCGTGTGTGTGCGTGTGTGTGTGCGTGCGTGTGTGTGTGTGTGTGTGTGTGTGTGCGTGTGTGTGTGTGTGTGTGTGTGTGTGTGTGTGTGTGTGTGTGTGTGTTAAAACAGGACGTTAACAAGATTCCAAGACTGTAACGTCGGAAATTCTATCTCATTTGACCAAAATAGCACTAACTCATTAACGGGGCTGGACACATTTTGATTTAGAGAGGGGAAGATCAAATATCCATTTCTGTGTGCAAGTTTCGAACTTCAGTTCTGAGGATTGTCTTTCAAAGGGCAAAATCAATTCAGTTCAGAAGAATAAATGTCATGTCTATGCAATGAAAATTCAACCGTTTTAATCTGGAAGAAGAAGCGTATCAGATTTCTCACAAGCAGCTTGGCTACTGAACATACACAGCGGTAGAAAGTGACACAGTTTCCATCGCCAACATCTGGGGAATGGTAAACTCATCAATAACCCCTTATCTGTTGAAGACATCGTCGGTCTCTCAGACTTGAACTTGTATTGCAGTAATTTTGGCACCAGGAGCTTGGTTTCTGTTTGGTGTACACACATTCTAAGCAGACTTTTGTCAAGGTAAATTCAGATTCTTTGAAAGTTGACATTTCTCGATCGTGACAGTAAGGAACAGACAAGACTTACATTTGTTATGGCTCACTCCCAAATGGAAACCCATTTTTCGTCGATTGTGTCTGCCTGTCTGTCTGCTTGGCCGTCTGTCTGCCTGTCTGTCAGTAAGTCTGTCGGTCTGTCTGTCGGTCTGTCTGTCTCTCTGTCTTTCTGTGTCTGTCTGTAGGTATGTCTGTCTTTCTGGGTATGACTGTATGTCTGTCTGTCTGTCTGTCTGTCTGTCTGTCTGTCTGTCTGTCTTTCTGTGTATGCCCATCTGTCTGTCGGTCTGTCTGTCGGTCTCTCTGTCGGTCTGTCTGTCGGTCTGTCTGTCGGTCTGTCTGTCTCTGCTGCGTAAAAAGACGTGATACTTTTTACTACAGCAAGCGTTATAACTCTGTGTCTCCATTTGTCTCTCTCCTCCCTCACTTCTTCCACCCCCCCCCCCCCCCGTCTCTCCCTCTCTATGTGTGTGTGTCTCTCTCTGTCTACCCGTCTGTCTGTCTGTCTGTCTGTCTGTCTGTCTCTCTGTCTGTCCCTCTGTCTGTCTGTCTGTCTGTCTGTCTGACTCTTTCTATATCTCTGTCTGTCCGTTTGTCTGACTCTTTCTATGTCTCTGTCTGTCCGTTTGTCTGTCTCTCTCTGTCTGTCCCTCTGTCTGTCTGTCTGTCTGTCTGTCTGACTCTTTCTATATCTCTGTCTCTGTCTGTCCGTTTGGCTGTCTGTCTCTCTCTCTCTGTCTGTCCCTCTGTCTGTCTGTCTGTCTCTGTGTGTCTCTCTCTCTGTCTACCCGTCTGTCTGTCTCTTTCTCTGCCTGTCCCTCTGCCTGTCCCTCTGCCTGTCTGTCTCTCTCTCTGTCTGTCCCTCTGCCTGTCTGTCTCTCTCTCTGCCTGTCCCTCTGCCTGTCTGTCTCTCTCTCTGCCTGTCCCTCTGCCTGTCTGTCTCTCTCTGCCTGTCCCTCTGTCTGTCCCTCTGTCTGTCCCTCTGCCTGTCTGTCTCTCTCTGCCTGTCTGTCTCTCTCTCTGTCTGTCCCTCTGTCTGTCTGTCTCTCTCTCTGCCTGTCCCTCTGCCTGTCTGTCTCTCTCTCTGCCTGTCCCTCTGTCTGTCTGTCTCTCTCTCTGCCTGTCCCTCTGTCTGTCTGTCTCTCTCTCTGTCTGTCCCTCTGTCTGTCTGTCTCTCTCTCTGCCTGTCCCTCTGTCTGTCTGTCTCTCTCTCTGTCTGTCCCTCTGTCTGTCTGTCTCTCTCTCTGCCTTTCCCTCTGCCTGTCTGTCTCTCTCTCTGCCTGTCCCTCTGTCTGTCTGTCTGTCTCTCTCTGCCTGTCCCTCTGCCTGTCTGTCTCTCTCTCTGCCTGTCCCTCTGTCTGTCTGTCTCTCTCTCTGCCTGTCCCTCTGTCTGTCTGTCTCTCTCTCTCTGCCTGTCCCTCTGCCTGTCTGTCTCTCTCTCTGCCTGTCCCTCTGTCGGTCTGTCTCTCTCTCTCTGCCTGTCCCTCTGCCTGTCTGTCTCTCTCTCTGCCTGTCCCTCTGTCTGTCTGTCTCTCTCTCTGCCTGTCCCTCTGCCTGTCTGTCTCTCTCTCTGCCTGTCCCTCTGTCTGTCTGTCTCTCTCTCTGCCTGTCCCTCTGCCTGTCTGTCTCTCTCTCTGTCTGTCCCTCTGTCTGTCTGTCTCTCTCTCTCTGCCTGTCCCTCTGTCTGTCTGTCTCTCTCTCTGCCTGTCCCTCTGTCTGTCTGTCCCTCTGTCTGTCCCTCTGTCTGTCTGTCTGTCCCTCTGTCTGTCCCTCTGTCTGTCTGTCTGTCCCTCTGTCTGTCTGTCCCTCTGTCTGTCCCTCTGTCTGTCTGTCTGTCTGTCTGTCCCTCTGTCTGTCTGTCTGTCCCTCTGTCTGTCCCTCTGTCTGTCTGTCTGTCTGTCTGTCTGTCCCTCTGTCTGTCTGTCTCTCTCTCTGCCTGTCCCTCTGCCTGTCTGTCTCTCTCTCTGCCTGTCCCTCTGCCTGTCTGTCTCTCTCTCTGTCTGTCCCTCTGTCTGTCTGTCTCTCTCTCTGCCTGTCCCTCTGCCTGTCTGTCTCTCTCTCTGCCTGTCCCTCTGTCTGTCTGTCTCTCTCTGCCTGTCCCTCTGTCTGTCCCTCTGTCTGTCTGTCTCTCTCTCTGCCTGTCCCTCTGTCTGTCTGTCTCTCTCTCTGCCTGTCCCTCTGTCTGTCTGTCTCTCTCTCTGCCTGTCCCTCTGTCTGTCTGTCTCTCTCTCTGCCTGTCCCTCTGTCTGTCTGTCTCTCTCTCTGCCTGTCCCTCTGCCTGTCTGTCCCTCTGCCTGTCCCTCTGTCTGTCTGTCTCTCTCTCTGCCTGTCCCTCTGTCTGCCTGTCTCTCTCTCTGCCTGTCCCTCTGCCTGTCTGTTCTCTATTTATCTCTCTGTCTGTCCGTCTGTCTATCTGTCTATCTGTCCGTCTTTCTACAGAGGGCGTGTTTCCTTCTTGCTTTTGTGTTTAGAACCAACCCATTCTTTCTGCTTTAGTTTCAATCGAACATATCCCCCGCGGTGTTAGTTTTAAAAGAACGGTATCTCGGTGCTCTTTGGTTTGAATGCCCAAGCTCTTCCCATTTCCTTTCCCTGATTTGCCGACTTTTTTCTCCTCTAAAACACCCCCCCCCCCCCTGCCACACACACACATACTCACGCTTTGTTGTTTTTCTTTAGATGAGGCGAAAAAAATGGTTTCCGATGACAAGACCCAAAAGATTAGGGTCAGTGAATCGGTAACATTGACTTATTACGGAGATTTAAGAAACGAAACGTTTTGAAGTTGTGGTAAACGTCATTATTTCGGGGGTCTCTCGCTGGAAAGGTGAAGGTCAACTGAAACGGAACGTGGAACGTCAAAACGCAGTCACGTTTTCCACCCCCAAAAAACGAACAATATTTCGTCAACTTTTGTGAGTATTTTTGCACACTAACAGTTTTATTTGTTGGCCATGTTATGCATTGCTAGATTCATCAACCCTGTCACAGTCTTTCAGCGCTGAGAATGTGTTCATTGGAGGTAGACAACTGTTGTGAACTGAAATATTTTGAAGGGTGCTGATCCTGGTACATTTATCCAACTTCATGGTGAGAAAGCAAATGGCGAAGCAGAAGTAGGTCATCGCATCGAATTTTTATTCTGGCTTCGTATGTGATCAGGTGCATGAATTGAAAAATGTGAAGCTCTTGTGCGTGCAATGCGAGTATGTCAATCCTTTATTGACTCGTGGAGTTGAAATTATGCCATGCCCAGCACGGTCAGCGGATCATATCCTGCCATGCCCGGCCTTTCATTCCGAAACGAAACGTGAATACATCTAAATCTTGTCTGCGGCCTATGCCGTCTCGTTACACGTTCCGTTTCGCGGGGTGACTCATTCACCAAACGAAACGAGCTGCAAAACGAAACGTGCTGTTTCTTAAATCTCGCTAATGTCTATGGTTTCCTTTTCTTCTCCATTGGTTTACTTGGGCTTGATTTGTCGCAGGCTGTAACCAATACACTCACACACCTTCACTATTTAATACATTTGATTGGGGGAAAAAACGGCGAAAAGAAAACTTCTTTGCCTGGTCCTTTACTTTTTATTTCCATCTTCTATTTGTTGTCCTCTTTAAGACGTCTGATCCCTTTCTAGTTGCAACTGAAATAAATCCGTCTATCAACGCCCACCCCCCCCCCCCTCCATCACCACACTCCCCATGGTCCAGCTGCCCCTGCATGTTTCCACACACACCAAAACGAAAGGACTGTAGCAAAATCACTAAGTCAAACATCAACTGGATAGTAATATAACACTCAGAATTCAGAATCCAAAGCATCGAAGCTGATGAGTATAGTTGAAACAAACTGCTTCTTGTGCGTTCACGGACTGCAACTCCCACCGTACGGTTTGTTCGTGTATGAACGTTTTTAGGCTCTAAGCAGTCAGTTGGTTTTCGCATAACCAACCAAAATCTAACACGAATTATAGGATCTTTTTCGAGCATACGAAGGGGATGGGAAGAGAGTTGCAGGTCCGCACATAAGTTGACCTGGGAAATCGGAAAAAAATCTCCATTCTAAACCCACCAGGCGCGGCCGGGATTCGAACACTAAACCTTCCAAATGGGAGGCCCACGTCTTATCAACTAGGCTATTGTGCATGTTGAAACGAACTTATTTGGTATGGCACAATTGCTGAATGCTGCTGTGTGCCCAAGTGGAGGGATGCGTTTATTATTAATTTCCATTACTTTATTGTCACACCGCTGGGAAATACGGGTCGCTTCCTCCCAGTGGAAAGCTAGCAGCAACAAGAGTCCCGCTATCCATGACCATGTGTATGTGTGTTTAGGTGGAATCAATCACTAGCACTTCTGACAGAATGACCGAGAGCTTTTACGTGCCGCAGCGGTGACACGGTGATGGGACATGGTTTCCGTCTCTGCGTCTGCACAGAAAGTTGACCCGTGTCAGTTCCATCCTTGATTCGAACCCGTGACCATCGGATCACAAGTCCAGTGCTTTACCAACTAAGCTACTGCGCCCCCCTTTAAGTAAAGTCCAGTGCTCTATCAAGTAAGCTACCGCGCCCCCCTTTAAGTAAAGTCCAGTGCTCTATCAACTAAGCTACCGCGCCCCCCTTTAAGTAAAGTCCAGTGCTCTATCAACTAAGCTACCGCGCCCCCCTTTAAGTAAAGTCCAGTGCTCTATCAACTAAGCTACCGCGCCCCCTTTAAGTAAAGTCCAGTGCTCTATCAACTAAGCTACCGCGCCCCCCTTTAAGTAAAGTCCAGGTCTCTATTAACTAAGCTACCGCGCCCCCCTTTAAGTAAAGTCCAGTGCTCTATCAACTAAGCTACCGCGACCCCCTTTAAGTAAAGTCCAGTTCTCTATTAACTAAGCTACCGCGCCCCCCCCTTTAAGTAAAGTCCAGTGCTCTATCAACTAAGCTACCGCGCCCCCCTTTAAGTAAAGTCCAGTTCTATATCAACTAAGCTACCGCGCCCCCCTTTAAGTAAAGTCCAGTTCTCTATCAACTAAGCTACCGCGCCCCCCTTTAAGTAAAGTCGCTGCAGTGCTCTATCAACTAAGCTACCGCGCCCCCCTTTAAGTAAAGTCCAGTTCTCTATCAACTAAGCTACCGCGCCCCCCTTTAAGTAAAGTCCAGTGCTCTATCAACTAAGCTACCGCGCCCCCCTTTAAGTAAAGTCCAGGTCTCTATTAACTAAGCTACCGCGCCCCCCTTTAAGTAAAGTCCAGTGCTCTATCAACTAAGCTACCGCGCCCCCTTTAAGTAAAGTCCAGTGCTCTATCAACTAAGCTACCGCGCCCCCCTTTAAGTAAAGTCGCTGCAGTGCTCTATCAACTAAGCTACCGCGCCCCCCTTTAAGTAAAGTCCAGTGCTCTATCAACTAAGCTACCGCGCCCTCCTTTAAGTAAAGTCCAGTGCTCTATCAACTAAGCCACCGCGCCCCTCTTTAAGTAAAGTCCAGTGCTCTATCAACTAAGCTACCGCGCCCCCCTTTAAGTACAGTCCAGTGCTCTATCAACTAAGCTACCGCGACCCCCTTTAAGTAAAGTCCAGTGCTCTATCAACTAAGCTACTGCGCCCCCCTTTAAGTAGAGTCCAGAAAGTGAGTCAGCTCGTCTCTATCTGTGCCACCTACCTATGTTCCCTTGAGCTTAACGCACCCCCTCCCCAATACCACCCCCCCCCCCCGAAAGTTTCACACCACCCCAAAGTCCCCCCAAGGGTGTGTCTGGCAGTAGAGGTGGGCGCCTCCTCGGACCAAAGCAGTCTGGCATCATGCTATTTCCAGGAGCAAAGAGCCATTAATTGTCCATGATCTCTGTCGAAAAGATAAGCCAAATGCCAGGGGAATCCTGGATGTGTGGCGAAATGCTCCCAGTGAACGGATCTTTAAGTAAAAAAGTAAGAAAAAGAAAGAGAGAAGAAAGAAAAAAAGAAAGAAAGAAGGAAAGAAAGACAGAAAAAAAGAAAGAAAAGAAAGAAATAAAGAAAAGAAAGAAAGAAAGAATTAAAGAAAGAAAACAAAACAGAAACGTAGTCAAGAAAAGAAAAGGTAAGCCAATGGCCTTCTTTCTCTCGATCTACCCCCCCCCCCTCCCCGCCCCTTTCCTCCCTATGCCCCTTTATTATTCTCTTAAAATCCGTCCTTATAGGCAAGGGAAAGCTATGCAGTGCAATACAACGCGACAGAAAAGAGCACAACATAACACATTGCACGCGAATAAACGGAACACAACGCGAGGTGTTTCAATAGATAACAGTACAATAGAATATAATAGAACAGAATAGAATAGAATAGAATAGAATAGAATAGAATAGAATTGGATAGAATACGATACGATGCGATGCGATGCGATGCGATATGCGATCGCGACGCGACATGACACGACACGACACGGCCCAATGGAACGATCCACAAAAAATCACGAAGCGTCTGTAGATGTACTTGTACGAGCAAAGTGAAGAAACAGGTAGAGAAAAAATGGATGCATTTGCTCAAATCATTGACATAGAGACGGGATTTTCACGTTTCAGTGGGAACACAGGAGCTTTTAAGTCATTCAAAAACACATCTTAAACAGATCTCGTAGCTATCTGAATTCGAATATGATAAAGATACAGCCACAATGACGGAACATTCTTTATATTCCCCAATTCCTAGATGTTTTGTACTTTCTGACACAGAAGGTTAACTCTCCACGACTCGAGGGGCTTTCAATCACCTAAACATTATCATTGCACCAAAGTTCCTTGCACTCTCGCCAAATTCTAATTCGGAAAAAGATACTGGCACAAAGATGAAACATTAGGTACAATCGTAAAGGTTATGTAAAGTCCGGTACAAATGCTAACCTTTCCTCAGGTTTAGGACTTTTCTATCACTTAAACATAATCTTTGCACCGATTTTCCTCGCTCGCTCACAAAGTTTAATGGTGGCAAGATACTAGCAATGAGACGAAATATTCTGAGAGCCTTCTGTTACTTGAATATTAACATTTCACCGAAGTCCTCGAAATCTTGTCAAATACTATTAAGATAAATCTCAAACGAAATGAGGCAGAGCGCTGTTTAAAGATCAAATAACCAAAGGGAAGTAAGCGCTCTGAATGCATACGACATACATATCTATTTAGCTTAGATAAAGTATATTTTGCACGAAGCAGAATGATAAGTAAAATCGCTCGTTTTTCCCCCTGTAATTTCAGGCTTTAAGACAAATCTTTTCTCAGTTCATGGCTTCCAGGGCACTTATATTACTATCACTCAAACATAAAGCCTATAGTAACAAAATATGTTTTCTCGTGTACTTGCCAGATTCTTTTTTCAATCAAGATAAGAAAAGATCATTAGATTAAATCACGCATTGTGTAATATTTCTGGCGCAAATATGGGACGTTTGCTCTCTCCGCTCTTAGGGAGAGATCTTATTTCGACGACAGGCGAGTCATTAAATATTTCTGTTGAGATATTACCACAAAATAGAACAGAACTGTGCTTCAGTATTCGTGCAGTCTATGCAATGTTCACGCAAAGGTAGGAATATTTGCCGATGCACAGACCTCACACATCATTCAATAATTCAAACACAAACTTTGTAATCAATGTTGATCGTTTTCTTACCAAAGTATGCCTCGATAAAGATCTTAGAACAAACACGGATCAGTCATGCAATGTCCGTCATTTCAGTCCGGTCCACACACGAGATGTTTGTTCCTTCCGTGGCTGGTTCAACCTGTTTAATTTTTACCTGCCTGTCAAATACTTATTGATGAAACTAAGGGCACAAGCGGGATTATTTTCTGTAAAACAAGTGCAATATCTGTAATTTCGGGTGCAAAGACGAGACTTGTTACCCTGTTCATGGCTAGCTCAGACCTATCTATATCTTATACTTTTTTTCTGAAAAGACGTCGTCACACAAAACGTAACATTCGTCATATTCATACATTGTTTTCTAAAAGGTGACACCAGAAGGGAAGGTTCCTGTTCGTATAATATGACTAATGTCCCTTTCTCGAAAAAGCATTGCTCGGCATAATTATCATTCAAAACGGTGACACAACAACGTAACGGAAGTTACCTTTCCGTAAGATTTGACTTACGTCCCTTTCCCCTTCTGAGCACTGTCGTCGTATCTGTCAAGGTCTATTCCTGGTGTCTTGGTGCACGTAAACCTAAATTTAACAAAAATTGTTTTGCTGAAACAACTTCCTTTTCTCCTTAGCCTGATATAAAACACTCTTCAAAACTCCTCGCTTACGCTTGATTTTAACCTTTATGGAAAGTGGCTTTTTTTTTAATTTTTTTATTTTATTTTACATCGATCGTTACCCCGACATTTCTGACGGTCTCATTATATTTAGTCAAGTTTTGACTAAATATTTTAACATCGAGGGGGAATCGAAACGAGGCTCGTGGTGTATGTGCGTGTGTCTGTGTGTCTGTGTGTCTGTGTGTGTGTGTGTAGAGCGATTCAGACTAAACTACTGGACCGATCTTTATGAAATTTGACATGAGAGTTCCTGGGTATGAAATCTCCGAACGTTTTTTTCATTTTTTTGATAAATGTCTTTGATGACGTCATATCCGGCTTTTCGTGAAAGTTGAGGCGGCACTGTCACGCCCTCATTTTTCAACCAAATTGGTTGAAATTTTGGTCAAGTAATCTTCGACGAAGCCCGGACTTCGGTATTGCATTTCAGCTTGGTGACTTAAAAATTAATTAATGACTTTGGTCATTAAAAATCGGAAAATTGTAAAAAAAAATAAAAATTTATAAAACGATCCAAATTTACGTTTATCTTATTCTCCATTATTTGCTGATTCCAAAAACATATAAATATGTTATATTCGGATTAAAAACAAGCTCTGAAAATTAAATATATAAAAATTATTATCAAATTTTTTTTTTCGAAATCAATTTAAAAACACTTTCATCTTATTCCTTGTTGGTTCCTGATTCCAAAAACATATAGATATAATATGTTTGGATTAAAAACACGCTCAGAAAGTTAAAACGAAGAGAGGTACAGAAAAGCGTGCTATCCTTCTCAGCGCAACGAATACCCCGCTCTTCTTGTCAATTCCACGGGCACTGCCTTTGCCACGGGCGGTGGAGTGACGATGCTACGAGTATACGGTCTTGCTGCGTTGCGTTGCGTTCAGTTTCATTCTGTGAGTTCGACAGCTACTTGACTAAATATTGTATTTTCGCCTTACGCGACTTGTTTTTGGCTTTGAATCGATCAAATTCTGACTGTTCATGTTCTGGCAGTTTATGAAATGAGGTTACAAAACAAGTAAGGTAGGTTACAGGAACGTTTGATTGTGAGAGAAATACATTGTATCGTATTGCTTTGTATTGTATCGTATTGCTTTGTATTGTATTGTATTGCTTTGTATTGTATCGTATTGCCTTGTATTGTATCGTATTGTTTTGTACTGTATCGTATTGCTTTGTATTGTATCGTATTGTTTTGTATTGTATCGTATTGCTTTGTATTGTATCGTATTGTTTTGTACTGTATCGTATTGTTTTGTACTGTATCGTATTGCTTTGTATTGTATCGTATTGTTTTGTACTGTATCGTATTGCTTTGTATTGTATCGTATTGTTTTGTATTGTATCGTATTGTTTTGTATTGTATCGTATTGTTTTGTATTGTATCGTATTGTTTTGTATTGTATCGTATTGTTTTGACACAATTAAACATTCCTATAACATTCCTTGCTTGGGTTTTTTATTCAGAATTTTGAAACATTGGCAGTCTATTTGCTTTTGGGTTTTTGAAATTATGTTAGTCTTTTTGGTATGAACCTCGAACAAGTGTTCTTGGTAAGTTCGCATAAATGTACTGGAACATGAAAAGGACACTTCCGTACGATCGTGCACTTTCTATAACATTTGACGCCAGAAAAGAATTACATTAGTAATTCAATTTTCACGGCTTTTTGTTTCCGGAAGAGATTGAGCACGTGTTCATCTTACCAATATAATCATGTAAGGTTTCCAGTCTTATTTTAATCTCTGAGTGATTTTAGAACCACAAGCAAAGCTTTGTGTAAACTCGGGCATTTTCTGTCGTTTCTGACACAAGGAAGGCCTTTAGACATTAGCTTGGTTTACCTCCCTTCTCTCAAACAAAAACCAACCTTTTAAGGAATAATCCTCCTATTACCGCACCAGAATCTAATCTGGGAAGCCTTACGTGCACTTTAAGCGCATTCAAAGGTACAGTCACATCTCACATCATATCTCATATCTCACATCTTCTTCTTCTTCTTCTTCTTCTGCTTTGTGGGCTGAAACTCCCACCTACACTCGTGTTTTTGCACGAGTGGAATTTTACGTGTATGACCGTTTTTACCCCGCCATTTAGGCAGCCATACGCCGCTTTCGGAGGAAGCATGCTGGGTATTTTCGTGTTTCTATAACCCACCGTGTGCACTTGGACTTGTGCTTGCGTGTACACACGAAGGGGGATAAGCCACTAGCAGGTCTGCACATAAGTTGACCTGGGAGATCGGAAAAATCTCCACACTTAACCCACCAGGCGGCCGCGGCCGGGATTCGATTAACCCTCGACCTTCCGATGAAGACGCCGACGTCTTACCACCCCGCCACAGCGCCCGTCTATATCTCACACCATATATCATATCTCACATCATATATCATATCTCACACCATATATATTTCACATCATATATCATATCTCACACCATATATAATATCTCACACCATATATCATATCACATAATATATCATATCTGACATCATCTATATCTCACACCATATATCATATCTCACATCATATATCACACCATATATCATATCTCACACCATATATCATATCTCACAACATATATCATATCTCACACCATATATCATATCTCACATCATAATAATATATCTCACATCTTATCTCACATCATATATCATATCTCACATCATATCTCACATCATATATCATATCTCACACCATATATCATATCTCACACCATATCTCATATCTCACACCTGGCCAAGATGTTGCATGAAATGAGACCGTCCCTCGACTTAGACACCTACCACAAATCAACAGCCAGAGTTTTTTGTGTTGGTGCAAATCGGGATTTTGTTTTAATGAATTATTTTCTTAATGGATACCAGTGGCAATCTGTGAAATCAATTTGTGAAATCAATTTATGAAAGCATTATCTCACGCTGCACCGGAAGCAGCAAGGAAGTTAAGTTTGGTATGTGACCAAGTAGAGAGATGTTCTCATTGCATGTGAAAGCCTGGCGAGATCTGAGATGGTGAGGCAATCTGTTGTCATGGGAACGACTGCGTGTAGTGGAACTCACGCAATTGGTGTTTTCCTGTTATTTCTTTTTAAAATATTTATAGCTATTAGAGTTTAAATAAAAACAACAGCAGCAGCAGCAACAGCACCAGCAGCAAAAACAACAACGAAAACAACAACGAAAACAACAACAACAACAACAACAATTACAACAACGACGACACCACCACCACCACCACCACAACCACCACCACCATCAACAACAACAGCACTATCTTCCAAAGCTAAAACGGGTTTTTATCTCAGCTGAAAGCTCCC
Organism: Littorina saxatilis; assembly: GCF_037325665.1. NCBI lineage: Eukaryota > Metazoa > Mollusca > Gastropoda > Littorinimorpha > Littorinidae > Littorina > Littorina saxatilis. The sequence continues at coordinate 1,642,980 of NC_090258.1, read as the reverse complement.
TTTAAATGTCCTCGTTCACATTTGGCAGTGAAGCCTTTCTATTTGCGTGTGAAGGGTTGTCATATTTTATTGCGATCGTTATTTTGGTATTTATGACGTGAGCGTTCTTGTTTTTGATGTCATACACTTATACGTTTTCCCGACTTTGCGGTGGGAGAAAGACACCGATTTAGAATCCAGGTTTTTACTCGGGGTCTTGTTGCTCAATTCTGTGACAAAAATACATGCACACTTCCGCTTCTACTTGCCGCTCAATAATTAAAAACAAGCTCTGATTTGTTGCCATGGTGACGTACCTGTTCTCTCTTCCTGGTGATTTGACATTTCGTGTTTTTACATTTAGTCAAGTTTTGACTAAATGTTTTAACATCGAGGGGGGAATCGAGACGAGGGTCGTGGTGTATGTGTGTGTGTGTGTGTGTGTGTGTGTGTGTGTGTGCGTGCGTGTAGAGCGATTCAGACCAAACTACTGGACCGATCTTTATGAAATTTGACATGAGAGTTCCTGGGTATGATATCCCCATACGTTTTTTTCATTTTTTTGATAAATGTCTTTGATGACGTCATATCCGGCTTTTCGTGAAAGTTGAGGCGGCACTGTCACACCCTCATTTTTTAACCAAATTGGTTGAAATTTTGGTCAAGTAATGTTCGACAAAGCCCGGACTTCGGTATTGCATTTCAGCTTGGTGGCTTAAATTTAAATTCAATTAATGACTTTGGTCATTAAAAATCTGAAAATTGTACAAAAAAATAAAAATTTATGAAACGATCCAAATTTACGTTCATCTTATAAAAAAAATATTCTCCATCATTTTCTGATTCCAAAAACATATAAATATGTTATATTTGGATAAAAAAAACAAGCTCTGAAAATGAAATATATAAAAATTATTATCAAAATTAAATTGTCGAAATCAATTTAAAAACACTTTCATCTTATTCCTTGTCGGTTCCTGATTCCAAAAACATATAGATATGATATGTTTGGATTAAAAACACGCTCAGAAAGTTAAAACAAAGAGAGGTACAGAAAAGCGTGCTATCCTTCTTAGCGCAACTACTACCCCGCTCTTCTTGTCAATTTCACTGCCTTTGCCATGAGCGGTGGACTGACGATGCTACGAGTATACGGTCTTGCTGAAAAATGGCATTGCGTTCAGTTTCATTCTGTGAGTTCGACAGCTACTTGACTAAATCTAGTAAATGTTGTATTTTCGCCTTACGCGACTTGTTGTTCTTCTTGTTCTTGTTGGTTTAAACAGTTTTTATTCAGTTGCATAAATACAAAGCCATAATTGAATGTTATAATAAAGGAGCACAACAAGATAAACTTATAAATGTGCTCTTAGAAACAAACGAGTAATGTGGCGGACGATATTGTAAATGCATGATATTTAAACAAATGAAAACAAGAACAACGACAACGAGAACTATGGCAACTTGTTCTTGTTGTTGTTGTTCTTCTTCTTCTTCTCGTTCCTGTTCTTGTTCTTCTTGTACTTGTTCATGTTCTTCTTGTTCTTGTTCTTCTTCTTCTTCTTGTTCTTTTTCTCCTTCTTCAATCAGAAAGACAGATAGACAGACAGACAGACAGACAAACAGGCCCCCTTCCCCCTCACCATCACTTTATCGCTCTAAACGTTTTCCTCTCACACTCTCTGTCTGTCTGTCCCTTCTCTCTCTTCTTAGTTTGTCTTAATGACAAGCAAAATAAAGTTGATATTACTTCATGAAGGGTGAACAATGGGGAACTAGTAGACACCTTTCCTAGTGCATCTGATAGCATGTATGACACTTGGCATCTGATAGCAAAACGTCCCACGTATGTATGACACTTGGCATCTGATAGCAAAACGTCACACGCATGTATGACACTTGGCATCTGATAGCAAAACGTCACACGCATGTATGACACTTGGCATCTGATAGCAAAACGTCACACGCATGTATGACACTTGGCATCTGATAGCAAAACGTCACACGCATGTATGACACTTGGCATCTGATAGCAAAACGTCACACGTATGTATGACACTTGGCATCTGATAGCAAAACGTCACACGCATGTATGACACTTGGCATCTGATAGCAAAACGTCACACGCATGTATGACACTTGGCATCTGATAGCAAAACGTCACACGTATGTATGACACTTGGCATCTGATAGCAAAACGTCACACGTATGTATGACACTTGGCATCTGATAGCAAAACGTCATACATGACACTTGGCATCTGATAGCAAAACGTCACACGCATGTATGACACTTGGCATCTGATAGCAAAACGTCACACGCATGTATGACACTTGGCATCTGATAGCAAAACGTCACACGCATGTATGACACTTGGCATCTGATAGCAAAACGTCACACGTATGTATGACACTTGGCATCTGATAGCAAAACGTCACACGCATGTATGACACTTTGCATCTTGTATACTTGAAGCAGGCCGTCAGAGAGGCGCAGCAGTCACGTTCGTCGAAAAGACTCGCATGTATGCCTCATGTGCACAAGATTTCTTCAGATCCAGTTGTGTTCCACTGGACGAACGTGCAATTTAAAGTGAAAGATGATTTCGTTTTGCATGCTGTGACCAGGGCCGGACTAGGCTAAGAGGAGGGGGGGGGGGGGTTGCCAGTGGTGGTCCAGGGGGATGTTCCCCCTAGCGGGGTCAAGTGGCAGAGCCCCTTGTGGGGGTCAGGGGGCGAAGCCCCCTGAAGCTTATGGGTAGGTCATATTCTGAGTTTGGAAAATGGTCGCTCCTTGCATGAAACGGCAAAAATAAACAATAATAAATTTTTTTTTAAATAAGTGAGGTACATGTTTAGGCTAGGGGGGGGGGGGGGGGTTGCGCAACCCCCATAACCCCCCCGGTAGTCCGGCCCTGGTGACTGATTGATGCTGGCATAGCAAAGAATAGTTATCACTCGTAATGTTTCGAAAAGTGATTTATGTCCATGTCTGTAACCACGTGATTATGACTTCTGGCTTGATGTTGTCTTCGTGCGTTGTAACTGATTATAGACGTCTACGACGTGTGCGTAAAATGCATGAGACGGAATAAATAGAAATAGGGTGGTTATGCTTTAAATGTATGTGCAGTGTCCCTATTATAAAAAACAAGGAAAAAAACAAAAACAAAAAACAACACTGCAGGGCAATTTTCCTTGTTTTTCTAAGGACAGTAACATTTTGAGTCTTGAGTCTTGAGTCTTGAGTCAGTGAAATGCCGACAGGTTAAATCGGCAATCGAATAAGATTAAAAATCACTAATCGTTGGGAACGGTTTCTGTGTGATGCAGTGCTTTAAAATCATTTCTTCGCCTTCTTTGATTCGCGGAATCAGATATAACCTCTTCAGACGAATTGAGTGCAAAACATCGTTTAGATTAACTAACTCTTCCAGTTTTCTATGCTTATTTAAATGTATCATGCCAACCCCCCTCCCACACACATACACACACACACACAGACACACACACCCACCCACACACCCACACACACCCCACACACACACAAACACACACACACAACACACACACACACACACCCACACCC
>NC_090258.1:1621913-1634413 GCF_037325665.1 Littorina saxatilis | reverse complement strand
TCTCTCTCTCTCTGTCTCTCTCTCTCTCTCTCTCTGTCTGTCTGTCAGTCTCCTCATCTCCCCCCTTTCTCTCAGTTTTCCCGTCTATCCGCCTTCTGTCCGTGTGTGTGTGTGTGTGTGTGTGTGTGTGTGTGTGTGTGTGTGTGTGTGTGTGTGTGTGTGTGTAAGAGAGAGGGAGAAGGAGAGACACAGACACAGATGCAAAGAGACATAGAGACAGAGAGAGGCATACAGAAACACAGACAGACATACTGACAGAGCAGCAGAAAAAAACAGAGAGAGAGAGAGAGAGAGAGAGAGAGAGAGAGAGAGAGAGAGAGAGAGAGAGAGAGAGAGAGAGAGAGAGTTAATAACTAGTGTAAGACACTGCCCAGACCGTAGCGTGTGATCGTCTTGACTGCAAAAGGAAATAGTCTGGGCTGTTACAACTACCTCCCGCACCTGCTGGCATTGTCTGCCCTTAGTGGTGTCCTTGTGGCCGTGTACTGCATTTAGTCTTAATGCTGGCATTGTCTGCCCTTAGTGGTGTCCCTGTGGCCGTGTACTGCATTTAGTCTTAATGCTGGCATTGTCTGCCCTTAGTGGTGTCCCTGTGGCCGTGTACTGCATTTAGTCTTAATGCTGGCATTGTCTGCCCTTAGTGGTGTCCCTGTGGCCGTGTACTGCATTTAGTCTTAATGCTGGCATTGTCTGCCCTTAGTGGTGTCCCTGTGGCCGTGTACTGCATTTAGTCTTAATGCTGGCATTGTCTGCCCTTAGTGGTGTCCCTGTGGCCGTGTACTGCATTTAGTCTTAATGCTGGCATTGTCTGCCCTTAGTGGTGTCCCTGTGGCCGTGTACTGCATTTAGTCTTAATGCTGGCATTGTCTGCCCTTAGTGGTGTCCCTGTAGCCGTGTACTGCATTTAGTCTTAATGTTGCAGACAATGGATTTCATGTCAACCAATAAGAGTTAGAACGGAAAACAGACGTGGCCACCTGCCCATGCTGACTGTTGACAGAAGTTTTGTTGAGCCTGGGCGCCTGACTCGCCGTGTTGTACAGGCAAGAAATGCTTGCGGCTAGCAGCTTGCTTTGCAAGAGAGTCAGCGTGATGATGATGATCATTTTTGTTTGTTTGTTTGCTTAACGCCCAGCCGACCACGAAGGGCCATATCAGGGCGGTGCTGCTTTGACATTTAACGTGCGCCACACATAAGACAGAAGTCGCAGCACAGGCTTCATGTCTCACCCAGTCACATCATTATTCTGACACCGGACCAACCAGTCCTGGCACTAACCCCATAATGCCAGACGCCAGGCGGAGCAGCCACTAGATTGCCAATTTTAAAGTCTTAGGTATGACCCGGCCGGGGTTCGAACCCACGACCTCCCGATCACGGGGCGGACGCCTTACCATTAGGCCAACCGTGCCGGTGATGATGATGATGATGATGATGATGATGATGATGATGATGATGATGATGATGATGATGATGATGATGTTTTACGCCCTCACGCTGAAACCATTAGGGGCATGTTCCCCGGTGTTACCCCGACTTTAGATGTGATACACAGGTGTGTATACGTGTTTAGGTGCAATCCGCCACCTGCACTTATGGCATGCACAATAACCGAGGTCTTTTATGTGCCACTGTGGTGACACGGGAGTGGCACATGGATACCGCCTCTGAGTCTGCACATAAAGTTGACCCGTGTCCGTCCCGGCCTAGATTCGAACCCGCGAACCTAAGATCACTACACTGTAGTCTAGTCTACCACCTGAGCTACCCGGGTCCCCGCGTGGTTGAGGCTCCGGACTAAACGTTTTGTGCAGGCAAGAAATGCTTGCGGTCAGCTGCTTGCTTTGCAAGACAGCGAGCGTGTAGCCAGTCAAGAAGGAAATAAACAATATTGGTTTATTGTCCAAAGAGTCGTCCGAGTTCAGTGGTGGGTCAAGAGCCATGAACAGCCAATGGGTTTAGCAGCTGTGCAGCCGCCATTTTTTTATGGCGAGGACTTCCAGACGGAGACGCTCACCTACTCTCGGCAAAACCCAGCCTTTTTTCGCGAGGAGAGGTCCCCAAGGAACACCGTCACACCACTTCATAGCTTCACTCGCCATATGGGCACCTCTCGTCGCCGCAAAAAAAGGCTAGGTTTAAAAAATAATAAGCCACCCACACCTCTCGCAGAATGACAGAGCTCGTTTATGTCCCGCAGTGGATGGACACGGGGGTGTGACTTGAATACTGTTTCTGACTTTGCCTAAAGTTGACCCGTGTCCGGTTCGGCAATGGTAAACTCGTTCATCAGCAATGGTAAACCCATTCATCGGCAATGGTAAACCCATTCATCGGCAATGGTAAACCCGTTCATCTGCAATGGTAAACCCGTTCATCGGCAATGGTAAACCCATTCATCGGCAATGGTAAACCCGTTCATCGGCAATGGTAAACCCATTCATCGGCAATGGTAAACCCATTCATCGGCAATGGTAAACCCATTCATCGGCAATGGTAAACCCGTTCATCGGCAATGGTAAACCCGTTCACCGGCAATGGTAAACCCGTTCATTGCCCGAGGATCATACGCCCAGGGTTCTAGAAAATGAACTACCGGGGTCACCGGTAACTAAAAGTGAAAAGGACATTTTTTTAAGAGCCCATACAATTTCCTTTGGAAGCCAAGAAGATTGGACACTACTGTCTGGACAGTGTTTTACAATAGTTAGCATCTCTGTGTGTTGCTGAGTGTCGGTGTAACTTTGACATTTCACGCATGTACTGTCATGATGTTCTGCTTATTTGACATCCTCGTTACTCTTGGCGCAGTACTATGGCTACAATATATTGTTTTAACGGGAATACTCCTCGCTGGCACACATGCAAGGCAGCCAGGCAGAGACTGCTTACGGCATCCATGTGCAATATGCATGTGACTGCACACACTGGCCATATGTACCCAGTGACACAGTTATGTGTTGATATGCTGGCACACATTGCTGACTGGTGTGTGGCATAATCTGCTGAGTCACTTGTGTGTGTGTGTGTGTGTGTGTGTGTGTGTGTGTGTGTGTGTGTGGCATAATGTGCTGAATCACTAGTGTCAAACACAGACTTGGCCGTGTGTCTGGCACAACTTGACAGAATAACGCGTGAATACATGTAGACCTACAGCTGTTTTAAGTATTATCACACATAACCTGTCTCACACAGAAAGATGTACAGACAGAGAGACAAACAGGGAACCCCCCCCCTCCAGACACACACACTCACGCGGCTGACACACACACGGCCCGAATCTAGAGTGACCACCAGTTATAGTTAGTGTATGGAGAAAAAAAATCCTGTCAGCGTCTTATAACGTTTTTCTCTACGTTTCATTTTTGCCTTAGACAAAAACGGACAAACAGAAAATAGAGAAAAACACAAAGAAAGAAAGGAAATAGGAGAGTGGAGAAGAAAAATCAAAGACGTTTTCTTAGTTGGTGAAGCTATATAGCTTGATAATCTGAGTTTTTGCGTAGAAAAGAAAATCTGATATTACTTTCGTTGATTTGAAATAAGTTTTTGCTTCTCGCCTACAGCCGACATCAATCAAACACATCACAAGTTTGCAAACTTGGCGTTGCAACTAATTGATTGAAAAGACAGGCAGCTGCATAAGTGTACGTGTGCGAATAGATCCTGACAACGAATAATAATAATAATAATAATAATAATAATAATAATAATAATAATAATAATACGAGAATTTATAACGCGCACATATCTCACCACAAGGCGACTCAAGGCGCATGAATGAGCAGTATGAATGAACAGTATGAATGAGCAGTATAAGAATAAATAAGAATAAGAATACTTTATTATCTCATAGAGAAATTCAGGCGTGGTACATAACAATAATACAAACAGGACATTGTTTTTACATAAGACATATAGCACTATATAACAGGGCAGGTTATAAACACACCTCCCACATACCTTTCTGGCCATTCCTTGCATTGTGCTTACGCATTCAGTCATGAACACATCCATGTCTCACTTACACATCGCACACATGGACATTCTTATACGCTCAACTTACCCATTCACACATGGACATTCGACCACGCTCCACTTACACATTCACACATGGGCATTCTTATATGCTCCACTTACACATTCCCACATGGACATTCGACTATACGCCCACTTACACATTCCCACTTGGACATCTTTAAAGCACTGCGCTTACATATTCTCGCACACCTACGCGTATAACGGACTATGGCTAAACATCATTGCAAAAAATCATAGCATACTGCTCAAATAGCGATCTGGAGGCTATGCATGTTCCCCGGGGATACTAGAATCAAAGTAAATCAAACAGCGTGCCCTTTAACACGCGTGTAGGTGTCTTCAATCGCTGACTTCAGCGTGCAACTTCTGTGGCCTTTAGCTTGCAGATGCTTTTTTTCAATCGTAATTCCAATTTTGAGGACAACCTCCCCCACACCATTTCCAATGCAACCCTATCCTCCATGCTTTTTAAAGATCTTTTAGGTATCTGGTTATTGTTTTCTGCGTGCACTTTTAGCTCCATTCAACTTGCTAGCAGCTATTTTAAAATCCATAATCCCATTTTAAGAACGACTCCTCCCTCCCACCAGAGAATGCAGGAGATTACAAGGAGATATAGGTCTGAACTGTAGGGGATGAATGTGGGTGGTAATGGTAGAAAACAAGCCCCCTAACCCCCCCCCCTCCTTCGCCACATCCACTTCATCATCCTTTTCACGGAATGGCTTTGTCCTTGGCAATGTTTCTCTTTAACATTAATAATAATAATAATAATAAAGTGTATTTATATTGCGCCTATCCCTTACAAAAAACAAAAATATTTGGCTCTAAGCGCATTACAACATGTGAAGGACTTGGTACAATCAAGTCTGACAAGTACAACAGCACAATATACAGTCGGTCTCTTAGGTAAAAGCAGCTTCGACAGTTAAACACTTCTACTAAAAGATCCTCTAACAATTTACAAACATAGTTAAAGAACATCGAGTTAATAGGAATTAAAAAAAAAGGTTCTTATAATAAAACTATCTAGCGAACGACGAAGAAGAAGAAGAATAAAACTATCAATGTCAATGTATAACAAGTCATTCAACGTAAATGGCCAAAGAACAACAATAAAACAATGGTGATAAAACAGTTATACTCAATGGCTAATAACGAGGCAGAGTTAAATAGTATCGACACAAGATTAAAACAAAACATATTTCTGGAGACGAATTAACAACAATAAAGCAATGGTGATAAAACAGTTTTACTCAATGGCTAATAGCGAGGCAGAATTAAATAGTATCGACACAAGATTTAAACTAAACATATTCCTGGAGACGCATTTAATAATTATACATGTATCAAATAATCAATGTACAAAATACAGCCCTCGCAAGCAACCCGCCCCCAGCCGGCCCACAGCGCGCTACGATGGCAAGCGACCCCTCTCCTTAATGTGGCAAATACTGAACAGTGCACACAACCAATTACTCGCATATACTCGTGTCGCTCACTCGCACACACACACAAACACACACACGGACAACATCGAATCACTCGCACAGGCTAGGGGTTGAAGTATTCCCGGAAGAGGTGTGTTTTTAGAGAGGACTTGAAGGAAGGGAGAGAGGTAGAAAGGCGGACAGACATGGGCAGAGAGTTCCAAATAGAGGGAGCTGTGTAGGTAAAGGCGCGCTTGCCGAAAGCGTTCAGTTTGACGCGTGGGACAACAAGGTGCCCTGCGTCAGCGGATCTGAGGTTGCGTGTGGGGACGTGTGGCTTTAAGAGCGAAGACAGGTAAGAAGGGGCAGAGTCTTGAAGGCTACGGTAACACAGGGTAGCTATTTTATATGTAATGCGTGCTTTGATTGGTAGCCAGTGAAGGGTCATGAGGAGAGGGGTGACATGGTCGCGCTTGCGCTTGCGCAGCACAAGACGTGCTGCATTGTTCATGATGCGCTGTAGGCGGTCTAGCTTGGCGTCTGGGAGGCCGGCTAGGAGCGAGTTGCAGTAATCCAGTCTCGACAAAATAAAAGCCGAAACCAGTGTCTTGGTTGCGTCGAGGGAAAGAAGGTGTCTGATTTGGCTAATCCTCCGCATTTCAAGAAAGGCGGTTCTGCAGAGTGAGTTGATGTGGGCGTCCATTGACAGGTTACTGTCAAGGTGGACACCCAGGTTTTTTACTTTGGTGCTGAATGTGACTGTGGTATCAGAAAGGGTAAGACTGGATGTTTCTGAAAGAAGCTTTAACTTTGATTGTTTGCCAACTGGCATGATCTCTGTCTTATCATCATTCATCTTGAGCTTGTTGACTGTCATCCACTGTTTGATGGAATCGCTGCATGATTCTATTGACTGCACTAACTCTGTAAACTGTTTGGTGTGTGCGGATTTTTGTAGTTGAGTGTCGTCTGCGAACATGTGGTACAGGACATTGTGGTGCTTTATGACTTTGCTTAACGGCTGCATGTACATAGTGAATAACACTGGGCCTAACACAGATCCTTGTGGGACACCATACTTTAATATGGTGTCCTCGGAGTGCTTATTCTGGATCACAACAGCCTGGGTGCGTCCAGTCAGGTAGGAGCAGAACCACCCCAGAGCCGTGCCTGTTATGCCGAATGTGGTGTTCAACCTTGCCAGCAGTATATCGTGGTCAAGGGTGTCGAACGCTGCGGATAGGTCCAACAGGGCCAGAAGCGAAACAGAGCCGCTGTCACAAGCAGTGAGAAGATCATTCGCTACCTTAAGTAGGGCTGTTTCAGTGCTGTGATCTGCGCGGTAGGCGGACTGTAATGGTTCAACCATACCTGTCTTAGCGAGATGCTCTGACAATTGGGCCAAAACAACTTTTTCAAGGACTTTCGAAACAAAAGGCAAATTGGAGACAGGGCGGTAGTTCTTGAAAGTGTTGATGTCAAGGTTAGCTTTTTTCAGGAGGGGAGTGACTACTGCATGCTTAAAAGAAGGGGGTACTTGACCGGATGTGAGGGATTGATTTATGATGTCAGTAATGACAGGGAGTAATTCCTCTAGACACTCATTTAATAGCTCTGAAGGAATTGGGTCGAGAATACAGGATTTGGGTGGAGCTTTTTCAATGATCTTCTTCACTTGTTGTCAAAGGAAATAGAATTGCCTCGAGCTTTCTTCTTCTTTGCTTCATTTGTGTTCGTTGGCTGCAACTCCCACGTAGACTTGTGGACCAAGTTGGCTTTTACACACACACACACATACATACACACGCACGCACGCACGGACACACACACACACACACATATACACACGCACGCACGCACGGAAACACACAAACACATACAGACACACACACACACACACACACACACACACACACACACACACACACACACACATACATACACATACAGACAGACAGACAGACACACACACACACACACACACAGACAGTCACACACAGTCACACACACACACACCCACCTCACTCCACCCCACCCTAACCTTTATCCCCCCATACCCATCCCTCACAGAGCCCACACACTTTTCAGTCTCGCCTTTCCATTCAGTCCATGCGTATCCAATTAACCTTTGCTTTCCACCCATCACCCTTCGACTGTGTACATCTCACACCTCTTGGAACTGACATTCCGCAAAATAAGAAGTCAATTGTTTCGTTACTTTCTCGGCCCTTGCCAGACCTTGATCACGCTGTGGGGGCTACTGAAGACAATACGGTGCCATGCCTGCAGCCAGACCTTGATCACGCTGTGGGGGCTACTGAAGACAATACGGTGCCATGCCTGCAGCCAGACCTTGATCACGCTGTGGGGGCTACTGAAGACAATACGGTGCCATGCCTGCAGCCAGACCTTGATCACGCTGTGGGGGCTACTGAAGACAATACGGTGCCATGCCTGCAGCCAGACCTTGATCACGCTGTGGGGGCTACTGAAGACAATACGGTGCCATGCCTTCAGCCAGACCTTGATCACGCTGTGGGGGCTACTGACGACAATACGGGGCCATGCCTGCAGCCAGACCTTGATCACGCTGTGGGGGCTACTGAAGACAATACGGTGCCATGCCTGCAGCCAGACCTTGATCACGCTGTGGGGGCTACTGACGACAATACGGTGCCATGCCTGCAGCCAGACCTTGATCACGCTGTGGGGGCTACTGACGACAATACGGTGCCATGCCTGCAGCCAGACCTTGATCACGCTGTGGGGGCTACTGAAGACAATACGGTGCCATGCCTGCAGCCAGACCTTGATCACGCTGTGGGGGCTACTGAAGACAATACGGTGCCATGCCTGCAGCCAGACCTTGATCACGCTGTGGGGGCTACTGAAGACAATACGGTGCCATGCCTGCAGCCACATTCCGCACACAAGGGATGGACTGAAATATTGCTGTTCCACCTTCTCCCAACTGGAGTGTGGACTCAGTCTTGGTTGGGTATTAGTGAAAGGGCGTACTTAGCCTCTCACATGTAGGAACTAGGAGATATATATCTTGTTGCAAATCATCGTTTACTGACACGAGAATTATGGTACTTTTATCTGAACAGTTCGCATTCCCTTAATCCACCCTCTCTCTCTCTCTCTCTCTCTCTCTCTCTCTCTCTCTCTCTCTCTCTCTCTCTCTCTCTTTCTCTCTCTCGCTCTCTGTGTCTCTCTCGCTCTCGCCAATCTCACATCGCTACACCGGCCAGCCTGCTGCAACTTCGCAGCGCCGGGGACCTTTGCTGCAGACCCCTCGCGGAACCGGACAGCCGAGTCGCCACCACGACCAGGGACCGGAACTTGTGTTGCGAAACAGTCCAACGCCCTACCCCCACCCACCCCCTCACCTAGGGGAGCGAAAGCAGCCGGGTAACACAACCACGACTTCTGCGAAACAGACCAACGATGTCTGCAGACTGCGCCGCTCCAGCGATCAGCAGCACTACAGCCAGTCCCATCAGGCAGTCAGAGAGGGGCCGCCCTACCCTGTGCCTCCATATGTCTGGCAATATGCAGCCCCTTGGTCTCCCCCGCGCCACATGCTTCCTTCATCATTCCCGCTCCAGACACACCATAACACAGTGCCACCCCACCGTGCATACGGTCCCATGCTCCCACATCTTCAACAGTGTTCCCCACCCTCCAGCTACCAGGGCTACTACAAGTACAACTCGGATATGTGTACGCTGGTGTAATGTCACGTGGAGTGTATTTCATAGGTGTGACGACTTATTTTTTGGATTACTCTTACATGTGTGTGTGTGTGTGTGTGTGTGTGTGTGTGTGTGTGTGTATGTGTGTGTGTGAGCGCATGTGTGTATGAGCGTGTGTGTGTGTGTGTGTGTGTGTGTGTGTGTGTGTGTGTGTGTGTTTGTGTGTGCGTGCAGTAAGAGAATGCGAGACAATACAGCATTATTGGTGTCATCTGCCATGATGGTAACACTTTGCATACTTTTATGTACGACTGTGCTACTGCACGAACATTTAGTAATTTACCCTTGTGAGGGTGTGAGCATGATTTCGTGGCCTTTATCCTCCTGATTGAACTTCATATTACCTTCGTTTTTACTGTGCTGTGGTTCAGGCTGTCACAGCAACTCTTTCACAAAGAGACGAGAATCACATTCTTTGTCTTGCGTGAGACAGAGACTCGATGTGTGCGTGCTCCTTTATTGTGCGCCTTTAATCGGACAAGCTTTAGTGACAGCAGTGTGTTCGGACGGTCAAGCGATTCGCCCTTTTCTATCGGATTGAAAGTGACTTCTGTTTCTAAGCGACAAGTGTGTCAACATTGACTCTTGTGTCAACTGCTTTGTGTCAGACTTGTTAAGAGTCTATTACACTAGTTCTGTAGTTTTAGTTTGGTTCTTTATCATTATAAACGGTAACTGTACCGTTTTATTTTTATTTTCCTGTTTCCTAATTGTGCTTGTCTGCTTTTCGATTTTTTACTTGCTTATTGTTTGTTTTCGCTGTTTACCTAGTTTGTCGTCGGAAACAGTTCCTTGTCTCTTTACTAGTTAATTTACGCTTGACGTTGTGTTTCGTAAAGTGTCATATATCATTTTGGTTCCATCACTGTTTTGTATCTCTTCATTATTTTGTTGTCTTGCTTACTGGATAATTAGCTGATTCAGTATCAATAAGTATATTGTTTAATTAAACAAACAAACAAACAAAAAACGCCCCAAAACGCTACTTGAGCTTAAATATGAGTAGCTCTCCTACTACATGGCCAACAAAACAGGGTCTCCGTGTTGGGCACCTGAACATTAACCATGCTATAAATAAAATCAATGATATTTCTACAATGCTGTTAAATACTGGAACAAGTTTTCACATTTTTGGGATCACAGAATCAAGATTAACACCTCAGATTTCGGATTCTGACGTTGTTATTCCAGGTTACAGTACGTTACGCAGAGACCCTCAGCAAAGTAGAGAAACTGGTATACTTTTGTACATAAGTGAATCAATTAGTTATACACGAATAATACACATTGAGAACTTCGTGGAATCTGTGTGGATTGAAGTTAAGTTGAGAGGAGCACCTCCACTCCTCATAGGATTTTGTTATAGAAATCCCGCAGAGCGAGCAAACTGGTCAGATAACTTTACACAGATGTTAGATGCAGTTCTGCTCGAGTCAAAGGAAACAATTCTGTTGGGAGACTTTAATGTTGATTTGCTTAAACAAAACAAGCAGTGGGTTGATATGATTAACCTCTATAATCTTAAACAAATAGTCAACACTCCCACTAGAGTCACATCATCCAGCAGTACTCTGATAGATCATATCTATGTTACTGATCACCATAATATTGTCGAATGTTGTGTTCCAGCCAATGGTTGCAGCGATCATTTTCCTGTCTGTTTAACATGGTCAAGAAAGGGTGTCAAAATTCCTAAAGTTGGTCACAAGACAATAAAATACCGCTCTTTTTCTCAATTTAACGAAGACACCTTTCTACATGAACTTTGGAATTCCCCACTATCTGATACTTACAATTTTACGGATCCGGACGAAGCCCTAACACATTGGCTTAGTGCCTTCAATGACATATACGATAAACATGCTCCGTGGAGAATAAAGAGAGTTAGGCACATTGTAAAACCTAAATGGTTTGATAATGATTTACAACATGCCATTGACCATCGCGATTTTTTAAAGTCGGTTGGCAAGGAAGAGGAATACAGAGAACAGAGAAATAAGGTAAATTCACTTAAACGAACAAAAAAGATAAAATATTTTCGTGACCTAGCATCAAGTTCAAAGCAAAACTCAAAGAATATATGGAAGGCAATAAATGAACTTACGAATAAAAAGGCTGCCAGTCATCCGAGTTGTATCAAGGACATATCTCCCGATGCTTTAAACACACATTTTTCCAAAATTGCTGAAAATGTGATTAAAAATGACAAGTCCAAATTAAATGATTTGAAAGTTTTAGAAGAATTTTGCAAATCAAAACAAATTTCATGTCAAGCAAAAATTCCCCTTCTTACAGTACCTGAAGTTTTTCACGCACTTACACACCTCAAGCAAACAGGCACCCGGGGGCTCGATGGGCTTGATGGTAGGATTCTTAAATTGTCAGCCCCCGTAATTTCTGAAACACTTACCTACATTTACAATCTCTGTTTAGACAAAAAATATTTTCCAGTCGCCCTGAAACAGGCTAAAGTCATTCCTCTGTTTAAATCAGGTGACAAAAGAGACCCCTCAAATTATAGGCCAATTTCCATTTTGTCTGTGTTATCAAAACCACTGGAAAAGCATATCAACAAACACATCCTAACACATTTCAACCAAAACAACTTATTCCATCCTAAACAATCAGGATTTAGAGCTAAGCATTCCTGCCACACTGCCTTAATCTCTCTTGTTGATCAGTGGTTGGACAAAATAAACGATAATGAATTCTGTGGTGCCATTTTCGTAGACTTTGCAAAAGCCTTTGACGTAATTGATCACACATTATTGCTTAGAAAATTCGGTTTGTATGGCGTCGGATATGATACTATCAATCTTGTTAGTTCATTCCTCTCTGACAGACAACAGACAGTTCTTACAAACACTAGAGCATCGAGCATGCAAGCTGTAGATTACGGTGTACCACAAGGATCGGTATTAGGACCTCTGCTCTTCTCAATATATGTTAATGACCTCCCCCTTTATATTCAACATTTATGTGAACTTTTTGCAGATGATACCACAATTCACTCCAGTAACAAAATTTTAACTCGCTTATCAGAATCCCTCCAAGGAAGTCTAAACCAGCTGACAGAATGGACTGACCTAAATCACATGTCTCTTAACCCAAAGAAAACCAAATATATGATAATTACAACTAGACAAAAACGACAGAATTTTACCTCAACTGGTCCCGATTTAATGATTGACGGCAATATAGTGGAAAAAGTCGACCATCACAAAGTTCTAGGTGTCCACATCGATAACAACCTGTCTTGGTCAACTCACA
>NC_090258.1:1601913-1616913 GCF_037325665.1 Littorina saxatilis | reverse complement strand
TATAGAAAAGCGGGCTATCCTCCTCAGCGCAACCGCTACCGCGCTTTTCTGTATTGTTAATTTCACTGCCTTTGCCACGAGCGGTGGACAGACGATGCTACGAGTGTACGGTATTGCGGAAAAAATGCAATGCGTTCAGTTTCATTCTGTGAGTTCGACTGAGCTTGACTAAAGGTTGTATTTTCGGCTTACGCGACTTGTTTCAATAATCTTATGGTTAGATTTTGCTAAAAAGTTATGTCAGATGATGATTGAACCACGGGGAAAAAGTTATAGAAAAAAAAATATGTGTACAAAAAGATTTTATTTTTGGGTAGCGTGACTCACGCTTCCAATATTTTGTTTTCTGTTTGCTGAGAACATGTGCTTTGCCTAAAAATACTGACCAATCAAATTCATGTCACTATGCTTATAGCCACGCCCAAACAAGTGCAGCAACAGTTTGACACTGGAGCGCTGTCCACGCTTTTTTTTAAACGCACGAAATACACGGGATTTGAGAGGAGTTTTGCGCTTGGCATTTTCCAAATAAGGATATCCTACTATGAGTACTACGCTGGAATACTACAATGAATTTTCAAACGGCTACACTGGCTTCGTCTTTCCTGATCGAAAGGGGGTGTATTGTTGATATTTGTGACCCTCCACCACGAAATGAGTCGCATGTCACCTTTGCATGATTTTCATATTTTTACATTTTCATAAAGAGTTTTTTATGCTCTATCCAGTGGTGAAAACCGTTTTAGAAAAGAGCAAAAACTGTTTGAGTTATAAGCCTGTGACTAAGGTGACCCTCACACTGTTACCAGACACTCCCCGGACTTATATTAAGCCTAGCGCAGAACCGCGCGAGGTGACATGCGACTCATTTCGTGGTGGAGGGTCACATTTGTAGATAATAGACTCTGCATTTTAATGGTCAAATGGCGATTTCGGTATAAAAATGTAGAAAAGGACCTTTAAGCTTTGTCTGAGAGCTTTATGTGACGAATCGTAACTTAAGTGCAAAGTGCCTTTTCTCAGCCTTCAAACAGACGCAAGCTGGACCCACACTCAGCAAATAACAAGTCAATTGTCTTCTTCCCCTGCCCCTCTCCATCACAGAGTCTTGCACCTGTTCTAGATCTCTGCAAACCAAAGATGGGGGAGGGTGCTTTGTATCGAGTGGGGGAAGGTCTATGGGTGGGGATTGTGGGGGTGGGGAAGGGAGGCAAGTGGAGAGGGGAGGTAAGCATGTGGATCGTTACATACAATCGGGGTCCCCTTTCTCTATCTCGTGTCTGGCGTTCCTTTTGTTCCTTGCTTTCGGGGATAGACATTTCTTTAAAGGGACGTTTTCCCCAACAGACCTTGCCAGACTTAACTGTGTTGGTAGTTTTTTTTTAATTTGTTGAAGAGTTGTATCCCTGGAAAGGGGATGCAAGATGAGTTTTATATACCACTCATTGGGAATTACCCGTAAAGCAACAACGTCAGCGTTACACTCAATAAAGAGCTCCGCTGATGGGCAGAATATACCTGCGCAGTTTCAGCGGCAGAGACGACGCACGGCCTATCTATATATATATACGACTAGTGTCTGTCTGTCTGTCTGTCTGTCTGTTCGCGATGCACGGCCAAAGTTCTCGGTAGATCTTTTTCAAATTTGGACACCGTATTCAGCTACACCCCGGACACAACCTCATCGATGAGATATTTCAACACGTGCTCTCAGCGCGCAGCGCTGTGCGCGCTGAACCGATTTTTGTTTTTGTTTTTTGTTTTTTGTCGGGATCCACTACCAGTAACTCTTCCTTATCTTCTCCAGTGTTTTCAGCCGCGATTATCTCCCTTCCTCCGTGTGGCGTCAATCCATATTCCCGTTACTACGTTACTATTTTTAGAAGGTCACTGCACGTTACTATTTTTAGAAGGTCTCCAGTGTTTTGCGCGTTTATCTCCTTTCCTTCGTGCGCCGGCCACCCGGCAAAGCCGGGTCCCAGGCGCAGCCTGGTATTCGGCTCCACTTCTTCCCGGCGAAGCCGGTACCCGGCGAAGCGGGTAATCATCTAGTTATCTATGCCGCGATAGGGATTATGACGAGTACTTGGCCTGTTTTCATTTCATGCAACGTGTAGCGGGCTGAGATAATCTGCAGTGCGTCGTCGGTCCTGCTGAAGTTACATAATGTGAGCGGAGCCCCTTAGCATTTTTTTTTTTAAAGAAAAGGGCATCATAGCGAGCGGAGATTGGGTAAACTGCCTTTTTTTAACCCCCCCCCCCCCGTCCGCCCCCAAAACGACACAAAAAACAGAAAAACATAAACACACACACAAGAACCAACAATAACAATTGAAGGAATTAAACCCCAAGCAGATTGGGTAGTACATAACTGTCACGTTTCAATATATCACTTAAGGTGATTATGAACCGGTTAATTACTACTAATTAACTAACCACACCACGATCCACTCTCGCAGTCATACAATTAAATAGAGTCAACAAAAGTATAAGTTTCAGACGCCTGTTTATGTATAAACTCGCCACCTCCCTCGAGCCTTCACTCAAAATATGTTCCTTTTACGTTCTCAACACGTAAAAAACCAGTGTTCACTGACAAAATGCCAGTAGTATATAGAAAATTATAGTAACACGCTGAACCCGTGTAAATATAGTTAAATGCGAATGTTCTGTTCGAAAAGCTCTAGTTCGTGCAGGGGTCACACACCCCACGTTGTCACTACTCCAATGAAATCACAGATAAGAAAAGACAACGGTGGTCAACGGGGTGCGTAAGACACGGTGCACTTAGCTTTCTTTCTGCTGCTGCTGCTTAGCCGGTACGCTGGTTAGCCGGTTCGCTGGTTAGCCGGTCCGCTGGTTAGCCGGTCCTCTGGTTAGCCGGTCTCCTGGTTAGCCGGTCTCCTGGTTAGCGTAGCTTCAACAGGTCCCGCCAAAGTCAGCCGTGCAGATGTTACAGGAACACGTAACAAAGCGAAGCGAAGGCTGCAAACAGAAAGCATCGGTGCACTAAACATGTCAGCTACCCCTCACCCACCACCTTAAAACATGTCATCTTTAAATATCTCATCGAGCACGTGGGCCTGCACAAAACGGACTTTTTACAACAACAAAACAGCCATTTTCCGTCCTTCTCTCCCTATCTGCAAAAACCATATACAGATTAGTATTTTAGCGTCACAGAGAGTAAATTATGCGCTAACCTGGAAAGAACAACAGAGAGTATTTCATTCCACAAACACAGACTCATCAACAGCGTTAAATAATGATTTATTACCTCAAAAGCCTATGATTGTACTCTCAATGGAAGCAAAGTCCGCCTCCTCCCTGGAACAGCCTCTGTTCGTCAACAGTGACCAAAAACCTCCAGAACCCCTTGTCGAATCCTTATGCGAAAGCCATCGCCGACGAAGGAAAGTTGACGACTTGTCCTCAGCAAAATACGTGGCAGAGAGAAGAAATAATTGGTGGAAGTTCCCTTAGAGTGCCGAATATAATACTCGGTGAAAAACCATCATACTCTAGAAACTGTGTATTAGATCCTTCCCCTTCTGCCGCTGGGTGTCAAGTGCGCCGTCCTTGTGCCTCTCTCAGACAACCTAGCCAATCACACGTGACTGACCTTGTCACAAAACCAGTCCAGCTATACACAATTCTGCCTCCCCAAGCAGAAAAAAGACACGAGAAACTCAATCCCTGAAAATCCCGTGTGCGCTGTCAGCGAAAAACCGTCAGCCCTATGACAGCAGAAACCTCCACTGTAAAACTCGTGCGCAGCAAACCCTCCGTGTTAGTTGAGCACTGTCAGCAAACTCTGCTGTAGCCCAATATCACGTACAGGCGCTTTCTATCATAATCGACCAAGAACAGGCACTCCACTGAGTGACACTTTCTTGGTCTCTGTCACCCGATCGTGACACACCTCCCCTCTTCAAGACGAAACCTCGGTTTCGCTCACAGTCATGTTCTCCTCTACAGCCCGAGAGAGAAAGTCAGCTCCAACATTGTTGGCGCCCGGAATGACGCGTACCGTGAATTGGTACGGTTGGAGAATCAACGCCCAGCGCATAAGTCTGGCGTTTGCCAACCTTGCAACCTGAAGATATTGCAGAGGTTGATGGTCTGTTTCCAGACAGAAAGGTCGTCCTCAAGAACGAGCAACCCCTCGTTTCACCCCTGATGACTGCAACCTTCTCTGTCTTCTTGTCTTTGCTCTTCTTGTCTTTGTTCTTCTGGTCTTTGTTCTTTTCCCCGTAGGCAGTCCTTTCGATGTAGGCGCGCAGCAGGTTGGCGTGGTACAGGCGTGCTTTCCCGTGCATCATGATCCTGTAGTCGTTCTGGCCCACCCTCGCTGTCACCTCAAAAGGTCCTTGCCACTGCAGTTGTAGCTTGTTGTGTTTGACAGGTAGAAGTAGCAACACCCGTTCTCCAATCTTGAAGCTGCGCGGCCGTGCCTTGCGGTCGAATCCTCGCGCGTAACGCTGTGCTGCTCTTCCCAGGTTCTCTTGAGCCAGTTTGCAGGTCTCTTCAATCCTGTTCCTGAGTTCTACGATGTAGGTCGCTGTCGTCTGCACCTCCTCGTCAGCTTCTTCGTCTGTCCAAGCCTGACGCAGGATAGCCATGGGACCGCGTACCTGTCTGCCGTACAACAACTCAAATGGGGAAAAGCCCAAGCTCTCCTGAGGAACCTCGCGGTATGCAAAAAGCAATGCTGGGATGTACCTGTCCCACGTGCGTGGTTTCTCCTGAGCTAGTTTCCTCAGCATGGTCTTCAAGGTGCCATTGAACCTTTCCACCAGTCCGTTGCACTGAGCATGGTAAGGAGTGGTGAAATGCTGCTCCAGTGATAGCAGTCGTGCTGCCTCCGCCATCACTCCTCCCGTGAACTGCGTGCCTCTGTCGGTGAGTACCTCTGATGGAATTCCCAGCCGGGACCACATAGTAACCAGAGCCTCAGCTACTCGCGTGGCTTCAATCGATTTCAGAGGGATCGCCTCTGGGTATCGAGTAGCGTAGTCCACCATGGTCAAAATGTATCTGTTTCCGTCCTCAGACGCAGGCAAGATGGGCCCGATGATGTCCACTGCCACCCGACGAAAGGGTTCGTCGATGAGCGGCATCTTCTCTAAGGGGACCTTCCTCACCCTTCCTTTGGCAACCACCTTCTGGCACTTATCGCAGGACGCACAGAAACGTCGGACATCCGTGCAGATGCCTGGCCAGTAAAAGTGGCGCCAGACACGATCCGTGGTCTTCTTGGTACCAAGATGACCTCCCAGAATCGAGTCGTGTGCCGTTGCCATGACACCCTCGCGAAACTCGCGAGGCACGACAACCTGTTTGAATGTACCTTCTTGGTTGCTGAACTCCCGGTAGAGCAACTTCTTGTCCCTGAGGAACTTTGACCTCCCATGCTTCCCGCTCAGCTTCACCTTCCCCGACTTCGCGTGCTCCCGAGGAGTCGCTAATGTCGGATCAGATGCCTGAGCCTTCGCGAGAAGCGCGGGGGTCACGTTCCCCAGGGCAGCTCGTGCAGCAGGTAGGGGTTTGAGAGGTTTGTCCTCTCGCTCCGCCTGTGCCCGCGTGAGCACTGAAATGACGTCGGGAGACCGATAAACGGGAACCTCCCTGGTGACGCCGTCCACAAACTGAACCCGGTTTCCAATGAGCAGGTCGCATGGAGGATCGTCCATGACGACGGCCACAATGGTCCCCGTGAACAACGGTGTTACGACCTTGATCACTGCCGTGTTCAAGTCGTAAGCGTGAGATGCCTCGGCCATTCTCACTCTGATGCTGTCTCCTGTGTAGGCCATAGCTGGAACTAGACTCGCCCGAACCACTATCATGTCTGCCCCTGTGTCCCGCAGACCTTCGCCCTTCACTCCGTTAACGTAGACGTTGCAGTGGGGCTGGAAATGTTTCCTGGAGCACGGAACGCAGAGTTGTGGAATTGTGCATGAGCTCGTGACGTCCCTTAGCTCCTCACTGCCAACAAAGTGTACGCCCTTCTGGTCAGCCTGTCTCTTGTGGCAGTCCTTCTTCACGTGGCCCCGCTTGTTGCAGTAGTAACACTGGATGTCAGTTCTGGAACTTGATCCTTTGTGTCCCTGATCGTCCTTCCCGTCCTGAAGAACCTGAATTTCCCGATTTTCCCGGCCGTGAGCCTGAAGATTTGCCAGAGATCGCCTGGGCGTCCTCGTGTACTCTGATCCAGTCGGCTGCCTCCTGAGTAGTCTTTGGCTGGTGTTCCTGCACGAAGGTCACCACCTCAGGTCGCAGGCTGGACATCAGTTGTTCCATGACTATGAGGTCGGCTAGGTCGTTGACGGTCCAGTCCTTTTCGGCCATCTCCACCCAGCGCCGCAGGTAGAGATTAAGGCGTGCCACAAACTGATGACTCAGCTCGCCGCTCAGTCTCTTGCTGTTATGCAGACGTCGTCTGTAGGCTTCCGCAGTCAGGTTGAAGCGCTGGAGTAACGCCTTCTTTAGTGCCTGATAGTCTCTCGCCTCGTCGTCATCCAAAGCGTTGTAGAGCTGCAATGCGCGTCCCTTTAAGCAGGTGCTAAGGCGGCTAGCCCACGTGGCCTCGTCCCACTTCTGGTCGGATGCAATGCGCTCAAACCGGCGTAAAAAATCGTCCAGCTCGTCCTTGTCATCGTCGAACGTCGGCAGTCTCGTACGGTCGGCAACAAACGTCGGCGCGCTAGCCTGAGTAAGCGTACCCTTCTCGGCCTGTAGCCTAGCTAGCTCTAGCTGGTGATCGCGATCCGCCTGTTCCTTCCGGTCTAGTCTGTCACGTTCGTCTTTCTTTTCCTGTCTGTCTCGCTCTCTTTCTTGTCTGTCAAGTTCGGCCTGTCGTTCCTGTCTCTCAAGCTCGTCTTTCTTATCCTGTCGGTCACGTTCGGCCTGTCGTTCTCTTTCTTGTCTGTCAAGTTCGTCTTTCTCTTTCTTGTCCTGTCTGTCACGTTCGGCCTGTCGTTCGGCCTGTCGTTCCCTTTCTTGTCTGTCAAGTTCGTCTTTCTTGTCCTGTCGGTCACGTTCTTCTTTTCTTGTCAGTCGCTCAAATTCTTCCTTCCGTTCCACTTCTAAGCGTTTTAGAACGCTTCGGGCTCTAACGCGTGCGTCTCGCTCAGTCGGTTGCTCACTACCAGGAGTCTCGAAAGTTATTCTCCTCGTCGGAGATCCCCCTGTGGCCATGGTTAGTTTTAGCAAAGCTTTATTACCAAAGTAAGTCTAACGCAGCTATAGCTAGAACACGCGGTGATGAAATGGATACAAAAATCCAGCAACCGGAAAATGCAGAAGAAAAATCCAAACGGTGTAGAACAAAACGCGTAGCCTACTTTATGGCTGCTTTTTGCGGTGAAACAAAGTGTTTCCCACAGCCGTGACCTACTTTATCGGCTGCTTTTTGCGGTGAAACAGAGTGTCTCCCACAGCCTTGGTTAGGACAGAAGTCCTCGGACCCTTCCCCCCCAAAATTCCAACAAAGTCAAAATATGGAGAAAAATCCAAGTAAAACAAGACGGTAGAAATGTAACCTGTTACAAAATGCGAAACAACAATGTAGAGAAAACTGAGTAAAACGAATAACAAATCCGCTAACCCCGCTCAGCTCTCTGCAACGGAAAACTCTGAACGTACAACAACAAAGATTCACAAACAAAGGAAAGGGAAGTAATCACAGTTAGCGCATACAATAACTCACAAATTACAATTTACATTTCCTGCAAGATGTGAATCGCTTAAGGTGTGGTATATGATCAAAACTATACAAAAAAGGGTAGCACCAAGCAGAAAATAAGTCGAGCACTGACGAGATTATCTGCTCTTAGTTATCCTTAATTGGTGGGTCTTTATCAGTTGGAAATTAACTGAGTAAATCCCGGCTTGGCCCCCATGTGTCACGTTTCAATATATCACTTAAGGTGATTATGAACCGGTTAATTACTACTAATTAACTAACCACACCACGATCCACTCTCGCAGTCATACAATTAAATAGAGTCAACAAAAGTATAAGTTTCAGACGCCTGTTTATGTATAAACTCGCCACCTCCCTCGAGCCTTCACTCAAAATATGTTCCTTTTACGTTCTCAACACGTAAAAAACCAGTGTTCACTGACAAAATGCCAGTAGTATATAGAAAATTATAGTAACACGCTGAACCCGTGTAAATATAGTTAAATGCGAATGTTCTGTTCGAAAAGCTCTAGTTCGTGCAGGGGTCACACACCCCACGTTGTCACTACTCCAATGAAATCACAGATAAGAAAAGACAACGGTGGTCAACGGGGTGCGTAAGACACGGTGCACTTAGCTTTCTTTCTGCTGCTGCTGCTTAGCCGGTACGCTGGTTAGCCGGTTCGCTGGTTAGCCGGTATGCTGGTTAGCCGGTCCTCTGGTTAGCCGGTCTCCTGGTTAGCCGGTCTCCTGGTTAGCGTAGCTTCAACAGGTCCCGCCAAAGTCAGCCGTGCAGATGTTACAGGAACACGTAACAAAGCGAAGCGAAGGCTGCAAACAGAAAGCATCGGTGCACTAAACATGTCAGCTACCCCTCACCCACCACCTTAAAACATGTCATCTTTAAATATCTCATCGAGCACGTGGGCCTGCACAAAACGGACTTTTTACAACAACAAAACAGCCATTTTCCGTCCTTCTCTCCCTATCTGCAAAAACCATATACAGATTAGTATTTTAGCGTCACAGAGAGTAAATTATGCGCTAACCTGGAAAGAACAACAGAGAGTATTTCATTCCACAAACACAGACTCATCAACAGCGTTAAATAATGATTTATTACCTCAAAAGCCTATGATTGTACTCTCAATGGAAGCAAAGTCCGCCTCCTCCCTGGAACAGCCTCTGTTCGTCAACAGTGACCAAAAACCTCCAGAACCCCTTGTCGAATCCTTATGCGAAAGCCATCGCCGACGAAGGAAAGTTGACGACTTGTCCTCAGCAAAATACGTGGCAGAGAGAAGAAATAATTGGTGGAAGTTCCCTTAGAGTGCCGAATATAATACTCGGTGAAAAACCATCATACTCTAGAAACTGTGTATTAGATCCTTCCCCTTCTGCCGCTGGGTGTCAAGTGCGCCGTCCTTGTGCCTCTCTCAGACAACCTAGCCAATCACACGTGACTGACCTTGTCACAAAACCAGTCCAGCTATACACAATTCTGCCTCCCCAAGCAGAAAAAAGACACGAGAAACTCAATCCCTGAAAATCCCGTGTGCGCTGTCAGCGAAAAACCGTCAGCCCTATGACAGCAGAAACCTCCACTGTAAAACTCGTGCGCAGCAAACCCTCCGTGTTGATTGAGCACTGTCAGCAAACTCTGCTGTAGCCCAATATCACGTACAGGCGCTTTCTATCATAATCGACCAAGAACAGGCACTCCACTGAGTGACACTTTCTTGGTCTCTGTCACCCGATCGTGACACTAACTCTACATAGTACATAACTCTACATAGTACATAAATCTACATAGTACATAACTCTACATAGTACATAACTCTACATAGTACATAACTCTACATAGTACATAACTCTACCAGCAAAAGGTAGCATTTGATCATCGGAACCGTGTGCTACATTTTGATTCCACTGTGTGTTCAAAACTGGTCACAAAAAGGGTGTTCAAAACTGGTCACAAAAAGGGTGTTCAAAACTGGTCACAAAAAGGGTGTTCAAAACTGGTCACCAAAAGGGTGTTCAAAACTGGTCACAAAAAGGGTGTTCAAAACTGGTCACCAAAAGGGTGTTCAAAACTGGTCACAAAAAGGGTGTTCAAAACTGGTCACAAAAAGGGTGTTCAAAACTGGTCACCAAAAGGGGTTCAAAACTGGTCACAAAAAGGGTGTTCAAAACTGGTCACAAAAAGGGTGTTCAAAACTGGTCACCAAAAGGGTGTTCAAAACTGGTCACAGAAAGGGTGTTCAAAACTGGTCACAGAAAGGGTGTTCAAAACTGGTCACAGAAAGGGTGTTCAAAACTGGTCACAGAAAGGGTGTTCAAAACTGGTCACAAAAAGGGTGTTCAAAACTGGTCACAAAAAGGGTGTTCAAAACTGGTCACAAAAAGGGTGTTCAAAACTGGTCACAAAAAGAGTGTTCAAAACTGGTCACAAAAAGGGTGTTCCAAAGGGGAACACTTCAGTTTCGTGTGGAGCTAAGTCGAATAGTTGGTTACTTCACTTTCCCCTTAAAGGGATACTACCCAAGAAAAAAGGCCCTCAGATCGCTTCCGAAGTTTAAACCATCAGATTCTGCGTTACAAATAATGCCACCGCGCAGGAGGATTGCCTTTCACTTTGCAGAGGCTAGTATTTTAAAAGCTGAATTAAACGTCGTAATATTGACAAAGAAAGGACATTGTTTGTAAGGTTTGGCATGGTTACTTCTTCTCAGTTATTTTCCTTCGTTGTGTACAGTATGTGATGAGGTTACTAGGCCCGCGGCGTCAAGGATGGCGCTCGCCGTCTTCTCGCAAGGCGGCGCTTCTGGACAACTTTGTGTGTCAAACACCGATGAAAGGAGCAGCGCCTTGAAGCGCATTCACTCACTTTGATTTAATTACAACAACATCCCATACTTGTGGTGCGTTTACGATCAGATTGTGTCGTGAGCATCTAGATTAAGTTGCAGTGTATTCCCCAGATTGTTCAGATTCGCCATTAACTCCCACCAAACGGTCTGATCAATAGAACCCCTTTAAGCTGAACACAAAAACGAATAGCACAGTAACAAGGAGCATAATCATCTGCCGTGTGTGAGTGTGACTGTGGGTGGGCGATGCACGTGCTATACGTGTTTGCATGGTGTGCTGGCAAAACGCCCTTTGACACTGTGATACCCTTCTTCCTCTCTTCACTGCCAGACTGTCGCGCTGAGCTTTGGTCTGGTCCCTGTGTATCTCCTTGTTTCCCTATTTACCTACGAGCAGACAGATGCAAACAGACGGACGGACGAACGGACGGACGGACGGGTGGACGGACAAACAGAAAGACAGACAGACAGACAGACAGTGATGCATGATGCCCTAACCTAAAACCACACACAATCACACATCGATCGCAGCTCCATCCCCTTTCTCCTCCCATCCTGCACCCACCCCATCTCCCATCCTGCACCCACCCCATCTCCCATCCTGCACCCACCCCATCTCCCATCCTGCACCCACCCCATCTCCCATCCTGCACCCACCCCATCTCCCATGACTGACCCCCCCCCCCCCCCCTCTTTCCTTCCTACACTTCCCACGTCGCCATGATTTCTCTTGAAACAGTTCTAGAATCAGTGCCAGACCTGTCCGTAGTGCCAGCTCAACATGTATCATTACAACACTTCGCGGAGCACACCTTTTTTCACACACAAACCCACAAGTCAAAAAGCAAATATCTGGGTCCGGTAATATGTAGCTAGTCATCGGTCGGCTGACCGTGAAACTGACGGTGGGTCGACGTTGAACCGCAAAAGTCAGTAATATGAGCGCGAACAACTGCCGGTCCAACTGAAAACAGTCGCCCGACTGCGGTTGGGCTTACAGGCACCTTTTTCGGTCGATCGACCGCAGTGTCTCTACTTGTTTTAACTTTCTGAGCGTGTTTTTAATCCAAACATATCATATCTATATGTTTTTAGAATCAGGAACCGACAAGGAATAAGATGAAAGTGTTTTTAAATTGATTCCGATAATTTAATTTTGATAATAATTTTTTTATATTTAATTTTCAGAGCTTGTTTTTAATTCAAATATAACATATTTATATGTTTTTGGAATCAGCAAATGATGGAGAATAAGATGAACGTAAATTTGGATCGTTTTCTAAAAACAATATTTTTTTTACATTTTTCAGATTTTTAATGATCAAATTTTCTCACCCTGTCCTTTACCACCCCAAAAAAAAATAAAAAATTTGAGTTTGGAAAAAAAAAGTTTAGGGTCGGCGCCGAAATTTAGATACCGGTACCGCCAAAACAGGACCGATGTTTACATCGGAAGTTGTAATGTTCTAAAAATACCACTGAGCGGCTGACTGTCTAGTCAGCCGACTGTCAGTGCTACCGCGCTGCACATATTACCCGTCAAAACACGGCCGGTCAGCAGACTGCAGTCAACTGACTTGACAGTCAGTCGACTGTGGTTGCTCGACCGTCCAAAATACGCTGTTCATATTACCGGCCCCTGGCTGTAAGGTCTAGGCAGTACGCCGTATTCTAATGCCAACGCCTTGGATGCTTATACGTAGCTTCATTCAATACGCAAAGCAAAATTCAGATATGAGATACGGAAACGCCGGGCAGCCCATGCTTAGTTTTTCTGCCATGCACTTCCCGTGGAAGATTTCTATTTCTATTGCAGCGTGTGGGAAGGTGATGCTTCATAGCTGTTTGTGTCAAAAGGCAGACACGGAAACTGTGTTAGGTTTGACTCTGAACTTAGTTTTTCTGCCACACAAAAACTAACTTGAAACAATTCACGGTAAAGAGTGTGCTAGCACTACACAGTATTATAAAGTGGAACCCCCTTTTTAAGATCCCCCGAGTTAAGACTCCCTCCCTTTTAAGATCTTGCTTGTTCAGATGTTCTGCTCACAACCTGTGTAAATTTACCTCCATCTTAACACTCCCTCCTCTTTAAGTCCTGATTTTCTCGGATTTTTGAAAGTTTTAAAGGGGGGGGGGGGGGGGTAGTCCATTATATCTCCGGCGTGTGAGCAGCTCGAAGATATTTTCTATTCTGTATCACATGGTATGTAGAAACTAACACACTGGGCGAAATGTTTTTTTATATTTTTATTTTTTATGTTTTTTGCAACACAGTCTAAACTTCATACAATTCAAGTCGAAGAATGTGCGATTTTAGCGTGTGGGAGGGCGAAAAAAAAAAGCTATTCAAAACTAAATCAATTGCTGTTATCGCATAGCAACACGCCTTTTTCTATTAGCAACGCGTAGGGTGGAGCTTTATTCGATGGGTAGACAATGCTTAATTTTTGTCTGCCACACAAACACTAACTTTGTATAACTCACGGTAATATATCTTCGCCATTCCAACGTGTGGGAGGGTGAGCCTTTAGAGCTGTCTGCAGCCGAAGGTAGACACAAGAAAGCTTGGCGAACTCTGTCAATAACACCCTATAATTTGATACGCTACACAGACAAGTGCCCGTATGCTTGTGGGGGAAGTTCGCGATAACTCCCGAAGTTTTGAGTGACATCGGAAGAACTTGCCTCACTTTCGTATGCATGGGCCGGAAGAAAGGCTTACTTCGAAGCAAAGCGAGGAAGTAATTGATGGTAGTTTGCGACAACTTCCTACGTTTTGAGCGACATCGGAAGTACATCCTCAATTTCGCATGCATGGGACGGAAAAAGTGCTTACTTTTGAAGCAAGCGAGGAAGTAAGTGAGGGTAATTGTACTACAGCGAAACCCAGGAGTAAACACGCTGCTTCCAAAGTTTCTCAGTGCAAAATAGCAGGGCTTTTCTTCGGTTTTTCATAAAAAAACCCGATCTAACGCAAATGAAAGTCCCAAAGAGAGAAAATAGAAAGAAAAGTCGTATCTCGTGCGTGCATTTCGTGTAAAATTTCCCTGAATACAAACCTGAGTTGCCAGCTTTGACTTGTGTTCGTTCTGGGTCACTGGTCACCACTCTTAAAATTTCATCCCCGCTTTTGGGAGGGGGTGTTTCTATGTAAATGGGCGTCTTTGTGTGCATGTCTGAGTGTATGTTTGTGTGAGAGTGTGCGTGTGCGTGTGTGTGTGGGTGTGTGTGCGTGCACGCGCGCACATGTGTGTGGGGGGGTGGGGGTGGGGTGGGGGGAGGGTGTGTGTTTGTGTGTGTGTGTGTGTGTGTGTGTGTGTGTGTGTGTGTGTTCGACGGTGTGTGTGTGTGTGTGTGTGTGCACCCCCACCCCCACCCCACACGCACACTATTATGAGCTGATTATGTGCGCCTCGATATTTTATTTTATTTTCTTACGTTTTATGTTGTTTGTTGTGATTCACCACACCCGATTTTTTCGAAATTGAGATAATAAAGTGTTCTATGTCTAACACACATGCACACACGCGCGTAGGATAAACAAATCCAATCTTGACTTTCAACTTTACATAAACATACATCCTGTTCACAATTAACGAGGACAAACATAATTTACTAACACCTAAGTACAACAATTTATCTTTTGTAAAATTTGGACACACATTTTCCCAATTAATATGAAAGTTACTGAACTTATCTTCTTTTCACTACACCTTATCTTGATTCCCCCAAAACTTGAGTTCTGCCTTTTTAAATTGACCAGTAGCCCAACACTTTCGCTCTAACCAAACAGTTTTACCGATACACAATCATTAAAAAAAAAGAAAAAAGAGGTTTAACATAACCGACTTCGCTACCACATAAACAAAAAAAGTTTTATTCTCCCCAACATTCTGGTCAACAAAATCATTATTACAGAGTTATTCAATTTCAAGACAACGCGTAAAGAAACTCCTATGCTTTCCAAAAAAAAATCGAATCTTGACTTTTTACTGTACATAACCATGCATCGCCATCGTAATCAAAAATTAACGAGGGAAATCAAACACCGATGAACAGTATTGTCTTTTCTAAACTTCTTGACAGACATTTCTCCAATAAATAAGGAACAAGTCACTAAACTTAGTTATTTACGGTCTACTGCATAATGTTCTTCCTTTAAAACTTTACCAGTAACCCAAAGTTTCTCTATAACCAATCTATGTTTGTCCAACAGTTTTACCGATATAACATTATTAAACACAAGTTCAACATACAGTAATTGTTGTACTTATTGTGAGAACGAAATTGATTATACTTTTTTTTTTCTTTTTTTTTGTGCCCCAAAATTATGTTCACTTGGAAATGCTTTGAGGATAAAGTGATTTGTAAATATAATATGATTATTAAAAATTACCGTAAAGGAAGTTTTTTGGGCGTGTTTAAAATACATTTAGAAAT
>NC_090258.1:1589413-1591913 GCF_037325665.1 Littorina saxatilis | reverse complement strand
CATTTTGTGTACATATGTATAATGTGTTTTCACTTTAGTTATCTGTTAAAATGTAGAATTTTAGTTTTCTATTTTCTATTTTTTATCTTGTATTTTTATTTCATTTTTGTAGTTAGTCCCTCTTTAGGGCGAGGGCTGGATGTAAAAAAGCAGACCACTGCTTAATCTACTACCCTCGTTAAATAAAGAATTGTCATTGTCATTGTCATTGTCATTGTCATTGTCATTGTCATTGTCTCTCTCTCTTCCCGCTTCTTTCACTCTTGTTCCCTCCTGTTTGATATGATATTTGAGATTGTCCAATTTTCATATTGAAATGTATCGTAGTTTATATTTTTGTTCGTTTCTTTTCCCTATGTGCATTAATCATGACCTTTAACTGACGCTCGGAGTTCTAATCTCACGTGAAACGCATCAAAATGTGTACGTAATTACCAACATTCTATTTCACCTTTCTGAACAAATCGTTACAGGCTCTGCTTCATTTGAGTCTTTTAACACAAAACCTGTCTGTCTGTCTGTCTGTCTGCCTATCTTGTCTGCGTGTTTGTCTGCCTGCTTATGTGTCTGCTTGTCTGCTGCCTGTCAATCCATCCACCCACCAACCTACCTTCCAATCCAACAGTCCATCTTCCTTGCTTTTCTTTGCCTCTCTCCGTCTCTCTCCCTACATGTAGAATACTACATGGCTTGCTGTGTCATACCAGATTTACACTAGTTGCTTTTTCAAATAGTGAACAGCTCACTTTCGCTCGCAGTTCAATATTTAAAAAAAACCTCGTGTAAATCTGGTACGACACAGCAAGCCATGATGTAGTATTCTCTATATCTCTCTCACGCTCTGTCTCTCTCTGTCCCTCTATCTATACGTGTCTCTCTCTGTCCCTCTATCTATACGTGTCTCTCTCTGTCCCTCTATCTATACGTGTCTTTCTCTGTCCCTCTATCTATACGTGTCTCTGTCTCTCTCTGTCCTTCTATCTATACGTGTCTCTGTCTCTCTCTGTCCCTCTATCTATACGTGTCTCTCTCTGTCCCTCTATCTATACGTGTCTTTCTCTGTCCCTCTATCTATACGTGTCTTTCTCTGTCCCTCTATCTATACGTGTCTCTGTCTCTCTCTGTCCCTCTATCTATACGTGTCTCTGTCTCTCTCTGTCCCTCTATCTATACGTGTCTTTCTCTGTCCCTCTATCTATACGTGTCTTTCTCTGTCCCTCTATCTATACGTGTCTCTCTCTGTCCCTCTATCTATACGTGTCTCTCTCTGTCCCTCTATCTATACGTGTCTCTGTCTCTCTCTGTCCCTCTATCTATACGTGTCTCTGTCTCTCTCTGTCCCTCTATCTATACGTGTCTTTCTCTGTCCCTCTATCTATACGTGTCTCTCTCTGTCCCTCTATCTATACGTGTCTCTCTCTGTCCCTCTATCTATACGTGTCTCTCTCTGTCCCTCTATCTATACGTGTCTCTCTCTGTCCCTCTATCTATACGTGTCTCTCTCTGTCCCTCTATCTATACGTGTCTCTCTCTGTCCCTCTATCTATACGTGTCTTTCTCTGTCCCTCTATCTATACGTGTCTCTCTCTGTCCCTCTATCTATACGTGTCTTTCTCTGTCCCTCTATCTATACGTGTCTCTCTCTGTCCCTCTATCTATACGTGTCTCTCTCTGTCCCTCTATCTATACGTGTCTCTGTCTCTCTCTGTCCTTCTATCTATAAGTGTCTCTGTCTCTCTCTGTCCCTCTATCTATACGTGTCTCTCTCTGTCCCTCTATCTATACGTGTCTCTCTCTGTCCCTCTATCTATACGTGTCTCTCTCTGTCCCTCTATCTATACGTGTCTCTCTCTGTCCCTCTATCTATACGTGTCTCTCTCTGTCCCTCTATCTATACGTGTCTCTCTCTGTCCCTCTATCTATACGTGTCTCTCTCTGTCCCTCTATCTATACGTGTCTTTCTCTGTCCCTCTATCTATACGTGTCTCTCTCTGTCCCTCTATCTATACGTGTCTCTCTCTGTCCCTCTATCTATACGTGTCTCTCTCTGTCCCTCTATCTATACGTGTCTCTCTCTGTCCCTCTATCTATACGTGTCTCTGTCTCTCTCTGTCCCTCTATCTATACGTGTCTCTGTCTCTCTCTGTCCTTCTATCTATACGTGTCTCTGTCTCTCTCTGTCCCTCTATCTATACGTGTCTTTCTCTGTCCCTCTATCTATACGTGTCTCTGTCTCTCTCTGTCCCTCTATCTATACGTGTCTTTCTCTGTCCCTCTATCTATACGTGTCTTTCTCTGTCCCTCTATCTATACGTGTCTCTGTACCTGTGTATCTGTCTTTCCCTCCCAAACGATATATATACATATGCATGTATCTGTTTCTCATTAGTTCTACATGTATCTCTGTCTATCTCCCTCCCTCCCTCCCTCCCTCCCTCCCTCCCTTTCTCCCTCCCTCCCTCCCTCCCTCCCTCCCTCCCTCCCTCCCTCCCTCCCTCCC
>NC_090258.1:1562191-1589213 GCF_037325665.1 Littorina saxatilis | reverse complement strand
CAGGAGAGTTTGCTGATTTTGTGTTAAACATTGGAGAGATCGTCTGCTAGAATCAGAGATAGGTCGCTTCAGATTGCAGCTTCTGGAAATTTGCAAGGTTTGTTGCCTGTTAAAGAACTGGATTTTACACGTAATGTATGTCATGTACAGTAAGCAACAACAAAAACACACACAAAGCAAATGGCATTGTCTGTCGACTAGGCATACACGTCAGCCATTGTTGTTACAGTTTTGAGTCAACATTGTACGTATTCTTCCGCAACAGGGTCCAATCGTCTGGGTTTCAAATGTTCTAAAAATAAATTCTAGTGTTGATTATTTTTTAGCCCTCTTTATTCTTACTTCGAATAATCCACGTGTGATTTTTGGGTTTAATCAAAGTAGTTCGTTCTAATTTCTCACTTGTCTAAAAATAATCAACTAGATTTAATCCACCCCTCGGTTGCATTGCAGGAGTTGTATAAATACATGTATTGGATTGGATAATACCGGGCTGCAAATAAGACATCGTCAATACTTGATTATTGAATTGCCACCCTCGAAAACTAGAGGTTTTTGCTTTAAATCCTCTATCAGATATAGCGGCCAGACATCCGGTCATTGATAGTTCGATTTAACCAAAAACGCTGCTTGATCCGGGGATTCAAGCCTTAAATCAGGAGGTTTTGTGTATCATATCTGTCTGTCGCCGTTTTTAAGCAATAAGGTGATGGTTGCGGTCAGCTGCTAGATCAGGAAGACATCCTAATTGTGAAACAGAACACGTTATTTGTTATATATTTTTTCCATTCTAGAAAGGTCAAATGTGCCATCCAAAGAATCTTTCTTTTGTATCGGTAAACAATCAAAAATTATATGTCATACAAAAAGTCGCTGTCTGCGTGGGTGTGAAGACTGCCATTTTCAAATGCCTACAGAGAGAACAGCACGTTTCGCCCTGCAGTCCGGACTGACGATCTAACAGCGAACGACAAGAAGACGAAATGCCTACAGAGAGGACAGCACGTTTCGCCCTGCAGTCCGGACTGACGATCTAACAGCGAACGACAAGAAGAAGAAATGCCTTTACACAATTCGCAGGCAATTTTAGAATCATGGGCTAAAAGGTTAAAAAGAATCATGCATGTTAACCTCGACTTCGATTTCAGATGTCGAAGTCTGAGCTGAATATGGCACAGAACGTGATTGATCGTGTCACTGTTTGTGTCGTGTTGACTTGTAACAAATACAGTAACATCTTGACAAGTGTTTGTGTACCCAACACGGAGACAGAAGAAGCAAAACGAACGCATGTCGTGAATTAATTACACATTGCATCGCAGTTTAAAATCAATTTGATAAACAATGTGCTCTTTTTTTCTTTTTTCTTTTTTAATTGCTTCTCTGAGTTGGGTTTCAACAGGAGCTTGTTGAAGTTTGAAATTAGTGCGGCTGTCTTTTTTGACACTCTTCGCTTTCAAGGCATATTTTTCATTTCATTGCAAAAAATAAATTCACATTATTTAGTGTTTAATTTGATCTTTGCAACGGAGGAAAACATAGAGACTAACAGACTCACAGATCGACGAACAGACATACAGATAGACAAAGAACAGACATATATAAGGATAGCCGGACAGGCAGACATACAGAAAGACAGAAGAACAGACAAATGTGATTAAGATAGCCGGACAGATTGACAGACAGACAGACAGACAGACAGACAGACAGACAGACAGACAGACAGACAGACAGAAGAACAGACACATATCAAGATAGACGGACAGGCTGACAAACACCTCGACAGAGAAAAAGACAAAAGGAGATCCGAAACCACTCGCATCAAGCGAAATGAAAACAGTTGGTCCATCTGTCCACCTGAAACTAAAAGATTGACACTGAAAACCCGGAATCCGTCATCACCGAGACTAGTAAGATTGGCTAGTCGAAACCCGTAGAACGAGACGGGTCGAGGGAGTCTCAACGAAGCTAGCGAATATAAGACCTAAACCGGATTTTTTTTCTCAAAGCGCAATCGCAGAATAAACAAATCATATCTATATGATTGTGGATTCAAAAAGAGACAACGAATACAATGCAAACAAGTGGACATGTGTTACTGCAATGCTAATCTTCAGCAGAATTTTAACTAGCAAATAAGCCCCCAAGCTGAAATGCAATCCCATAGTCAAGGACCGGGTCAAAGATTGTTTGAAGAAAATAATTGATTAATTGATTTTAAAAAATGCGGTTAGCACAGTGCGGCCTCATTTTTTTAGGCCGGATATGATGTCATCAAAACACGCATCGATGACAGAATAAAACTATGTGTGTGGGTATATTATCTAGAATAATTCACATGATAAGTTCATAAACATCGGTATGGTAGTTTTACGGGCATTGTTACACACACACACACACACACACACACACACACACACACGTATACACACACACACACACACACTATCCACTCCCACCCAACCCCCTTCTCCCCCACCTTGCACACACACACACACACACACACACACACACGTTTTTCCATCAACGTATTTGTGCACTAGCTGCATACTACAGGAGCTGAGCTGTGGAACGTGGGGCAATATTTGGACCAGTTGCTGGGCAATGGATAATAAAAACTAACACTCAGGGGTGCCCTGAAGAAGGGTGTTTGCTCAAGTAATACCCTCCTCCATTGAACACTCGACCCCCTCACGTGTTAATCTGCAGTTTACAAAGCAGATCCGTTTGAGGAATTAACTGTTCCTGGTCGGGGTAATTTGTTGGGAATCATTTGATCTCGGGTTTATAGTCCTGCGGTAAAGTTTTCCGCCAGCGCTTCGCACAGAGGTGTTTATGTAAAACGAAGTGAAAAAGCAAGACAAGTTATTGCTGATGCAGAGAGAGAGAGAGAGAGAGAGAGACAAACAGACAGAAAGAGACAGAAAGACAGACAGACAGACAGACAGACAGACAGACAGACAGACAGACAGAGAGAAAGAGAGACAGAGACAGAGGGAGAGAGACAGAGACAGACAGAGAGACAGAGAGAGAAACAGACAGACAAACAGACAGACAGACAGACAGACAGACAGACAAACAAAGAGAAAGAGAGAGAGAGTTTGTTTGTTTGTTTGCTTAACGCCCAGCCGACCACGAAGGGCCATATCACGGCGGTGCTGCTTTGACATATAACGTGCGCCACACACAAGATAGAAGTCGCAGCACAGGCTTCATGTCTCACCCAGTCACATTATTCTGACACCGGACCAACCAGTCCTAGCACTAACCCCATAATGCCAGACGCCAGGCGGAGCAGCCACTAGATTGCCAATTTTAAAGTCTTAGGTATGACCCGGCCGGCGTTCGAACCCACGACCTCCCGATCACGGGGCGGACGCCTTACCACCAGGCCAACCGTGCCGGGAGAGAGAGAGAGAGAGAGAGAGAGAGAGAGAGAGAGAGAGAGAGAGAGAGAGAGAGAGAGAGAGAGAGAGAGAGAGAGAGATGGAAACACAGACGGAAGTAAAAACGCAATAACAGAACATCAAAGAGCACATGAACTCGGCGGCAAAAGAAACGCAAAATAATAAAGGATGCGTTATTTAAACCTTTATGGACTTGAAACAAAAAGGAAAAGCATGATACTAGCATGTTCTGCACGTGTTGTTTTGAGCGGTCTTATCTTGTCAGAACCGTGTTTGCCGTTATCTGGGTCACACGCGAGGTCTTGTTGACGGGGATCCCAAACCGTCATCGGGACAACTTTCAGCACGTGCAAAATGTGGAAAAGCAGCTTTTCGTGTTCAGAGTGTTCAGGCAAGCTGTACCGTACTCACAAAACTGTTACAACATTCATTTCTGCGACACAGGCGCGATGCCGAGACTTTCACCAACAGGCGATCGGGAGACTTGATGCTGGACAATCAGTTCAGCAAGTTGCTAGGGCATTTGGAGTAAATGTCACCATAGTTTATCGCCTGCAGAAACGTTTTCATGCCACTAACTGTACCTGCAACTTACCAGGACGTGGCAGACCCCGGGTAACAACAGCCCGTCAAGATCGCCATCTTGTACATCAACACCAGCGAGATCCATTCGCAACTGCCGCCAACACAGCCCGTAACACAATCGGGGTGCATGGACAACCCGTCAGTGCAAGAACTGTACGCCGACGCCTTGGTGGGCAGAACCTGGTAAATCGGCGTCCTGCTCGACGTCCTGTCTTGACAGCTCAGCATCGCCTGGATCGTCTGGCCTGGGCCCAGCAGCATGCCCACTGGCGCCATCGGGACTTGCGGAGGGTTCTTTTTTCAGACGAGAAACGCATTTGCCTGGATCCTAACGATGGGCGTGTCCGGATCTGGCGAAGACCTGGACAGCGGTTTGCTAACAGTAACATCCTGCAGCATAATCGATGGGGAGATGCCAGCGTCATGATATGGGGCGCCTTTGGTGTCAATCAGCAAGTGGGGCCTGTCGTCTTTCAGAACGTCGGCCAAGGTCGCGGGAATGTTGTAAATGCAGACCGCTACATCAATCACGTCCTGCGTCCCTATGTGGTTTCATTTCTCCAGAGGCACCGGAATTGCCTGTTCCAGCAAAACAATGCCAGTCCCCATGCTGCACGTGCTACCCAGGACTTTCTGCGTCACAACAGCGTGAACCTTCTGCCTCATCCTGCTCAATTCCGGATCTCAACCCAATCGAACACTTTTGGGACATCATGCTAAGAAGGATTAATGCCCTTGCCCGGAGACCCCGCACAGCAGCAGAACTGCTTGCTGCCGTGATCCAGGTGTGGGCTCAGGTCCCTCAGCAGAAAATTAATCACCTCGTCCTCTCCATGTACCGGAGTTGCGCCACAGTCATCGACGCCCAGGGAGGAGCGACACGCTATTGACTTTCAACAATCTTCAAACAGTGTTCAGGGGAACATGGCACGTCATGCTCTCATCCCAATACACTTTTCCGTATGGTTTTTGTATCGGTCAATTCGTTTCCTTGTTATTGTTAACCCGAAATAATTTATTCGACATTAGAATTCATGTGTAACCCATCTTCACTACAGCATTTGCGTTTCTTTTGCCTCTTAGTTTATAACATTTCAAAACACACAAGGCGAAATATATGTAAAATGTTCTGGCGGACCCTTCCAAATCAAAGAAAATCTCCAAAATCCACTTGTCTTTTAAGAAATGTATTCCCAACAAAATCCAGCTCTGCACAGAGAAAAGTTTGGCAGCGGGGCCTGGTAGCTCAGTTGGTAGAGCACTGGACTTGAATTCGGGCCGGGACGGACACGGGTCAACTTTATGTGCAGACCCAGAGACGGAAGCCATGTCCCACCCCCGTGTCACTACAATGGCGCGTAAAAGATCTTGGTCATTCTGTCATAAAGTGCAGATGGCTGATACCACCTAAACACGCATACACTTGTGTATCTCGTCAAAAGCCGTGAGGGCGTAAAATTTGAATCATATCACCCATATCTTGTCCTTAATAGGCGAAATATTTAGCCTGTATGACATAAAGCATTCTCTCTTTCCTTTCCAGAGGAACGTCAGGCTGTTGATATTAGGCGAAAGGCTGTGTGGTGAATGCCAAAATGGAACCAAATAGCATATTTTACATTTCTGTGTAAGTATTCAAACACAATGCTTTGACGTAAATTAACCCAGATAGAAAGAATTCTCTATTTCGTCGAGAGTACTGAGCGCTGGCTTTTGACGTAATGAGTTCACGTGGGGGGCCTGGTCGAGACATACACTGTCCTGCCCGTACAATGATGAACAGTAATAAGTAAAACAAATGGCAGTTTTCGACTCCTTGCAAGGTCAATAAAACTTGGTATAATTTCAAATGGATAGATGCCTGAGGCACGACTGAAAGCCCTAGGGGCTCCGTGCCCCTAGAAGTGACAAGCACAGTGACTTTAAAGCGTTCTTGTTTTTCAACAATGTGCGATAAAGCGATGCCACTTCAAAACGTGTCGGCTACCATCCTTCGCGGGCTACAGGCCGCCACCATTTCAATACTGCAGGGGGCTCGCAGCCGAGTCTGATGGCGGCCTGAAGCCGGATAAATTTACGTCGCGCGTCGTTAACTTGCAAGCCATTGTTGGCATGCGTTAATTGCACACACAAAGATGAAAGATAATAGATTGGCACGATTTTATCACACTCACACCAGAAGATTATCTCTGTCGTTATATTTTGTAAGTTAGCGGATTCATTCCGTGTGTTTTGTGTGTGAGTGGAAGATCCCGCAGGTAGAGCTAAGAAATGTAAACATTCGCATGTAGATTCGCTTTTGATGTCAAAATCATAGCCTTACAAGACAAACGGAAAGTATTAACATTATAGCCGTATGGTATTTTAGATGATTTCAAAGGTCTAATCAATTGAAACAACGTATGTGCACTGAGAGTCACGTCGCGATCGTTTTGATGGAGTCTAAAATCTGCCGCAGCCGACTTGAAACAGTGACAGAAAGACAGATAGAAGACTGACTGAATTCAATCACAGCACTCAACTTTCTAACGTCAGCGATTCCGCAGAAACTCGTTTATTTTCACAGGGCGTCTGAAATTGTTAATGAAACAGGATGTCATGTGTTGTAAAAACCATATGTGACCCTCCACCACGGAATGAGTCACATGTCACCTTTGCATGATTTTCATATTTTTACATTTTTCTAGAGAGTTTTTTATGCTCTATCCAGTGGGGAAAACCGTTTCAGAAAAGAGCGAAAACTGTTTGAGTTATAAGCCTGTGACTAAGGTGACCCTCACACTGTTATCAGACACTCCCCAGACTTATATTAAGCCTAGCACAGAACCGCGCGAGATGTCATGTGTTGTAAAAAGCATATGTCAGCTTCTCAAAAGTAATTAATTTCTTGCCTTCAAGAGAGAATGCAAAGGGCAAAGGAAACCAAATGCGTAGGATTCTGCACATTATTCCCACAAGTATATTATTCGTGTCGAGGTTCAGTACAATTTTCCAATTAACAAAAACAAAAGTTCCCATGGGAACGGTAACCACCTCAACAACCAGATCTTTCGAGCTGTCCCCTTCTTTTTTAAGACCGTCCCTCAGAACAAAGCACCGTGTGTTACGTGTTACGTGTTACGTGTCACGTGTTACAAGTGATCATCAAGCACGTAAACTAGAATTTGTTCCGTAAAGTCCTCATAATATTTAAAAAATAAAAATAAAAATAAAAACTTGCGCTGGTCAAGACTAGTGGCAGCCATGGATAGACATCGCAATAATCGATAAGTTATGGCAAGCTATGGCATAAGTGTATTTTTTCATGCATGTTCGGAGTTTTGATCGACACAAAAACAAACAGACCATATGAACTATAGGGAGCTAAAATAATGCAAACGCAATGTGTTGGTGACATACGGGATGACTGCCGATTCCGCGAAGTTTAAGAACCCTTTGAGAATGGTCCACAGATGGCAAATTCTAGCAGATACCAAGGTGGTAGAGCACTGGACTTGTGATCGTAAGGTCGCGGGCCGGGACGGACACGGGTCAACTTTATGTGCAGACCCAGAGACGATATCCATCTCCCACCCCCGTGTCACCACAGTGGCACGTAAAAGACCTCGGTCATTCTGCCATAAGTGCAGATGGCAGATACCACCTTAACACGCATACACTTGTGTATCTCATCTAAAGTCGGCTTAAAACCCGGGAATATGCCCATAATGGCTTTGCCGTGAGGGCGTAAAACTTGAATTTCTCCAGACAGCGCGTGTTCATAACCTCAGTAAGTATGTAGGTTGTTCTCCTTTTGATTGGATTGTTTTTCCACCAGATTTTTTTTTAATTCAGCTCATTACAAAACAAAACAACCAGTGTTCCTTTCATCTTCTTTCCTGGTACTATGTTTGTGATTAATTATTCGTTGTCTTGTGATGTGAATGATGGTACTAGGAAGTAGAAAGAATTAAGACATCAATCAATCGTCATCGCTACTACCGCGAGTACTAATAGTATATCATATACTGTTATGATAAATGTCATTGTTTTTGTTTCTTTACAGTGATTGATAGCTGAAATATAAGAATCTGACGATTTCAGTCAATTCGCTTGCTCGTGGATTTCTTGCTAAGATTAAGGGAGAAGAGACTTTCACAAAACCATGGCTCTTTGTTCTCTCTCTCTCTCTCTCTCTCTCTCTCTCTCTCTCTCTCTCTCTCTCTTTCTCTTTCTCACTCTCACTCTCTCTCTCTCTCTCTCTCTCTCTCTCTTTCTCTCTCTCTCACTCTCTCTCTCTCTCTCTCTTTCTCTCTCTCACTCTCTCACTCTCTCTCTCTCTCTCTCTCTCTCTCTCTCTCTCTCTCTCTCTCTCTCTCTCTCTCTCTCTCTCTCTCTCTCTCTCTCTCTCTCTCTCTGATAAGATTCCTCCTTACTTGACCAAACTAGCTCTACCATATATTGTGGAGCCACTCACCTATGTGTATAATCTCTGCATAAAGCAAAATACTGTACCTAGTTTGTTAAAGAGAGCAAAAGTAATTCCACTCCATAAAGGCGGAAATTTATCCGACCCAAATAACTTTAGACCCATTTCCTTATTACCCATTTTATCCAAACCATTGGAAAAACATATTCACAAACATTTGCTCGCGTACATAGAAAGCAGAAACCTTTTCCATCTATTTTAGTCTGGTTTTCGAACAAATCACTCTTGTCACAGCGCCCTTACCATGCTATGCGACACCTGGTTGTCTGCAACAAACCGATCTGAAATCAGTGGGGCTGTCTCAAAAAAGCGTTTGATCTTGTTGATCATTCAATTCTATTGAAGAAATTACAGTTGTATGTCAGAAACAGTTCAGTGTGTAACTTCTTTGCTTCCTATTTACATGACAGATCTCAATATACTGCCCTAAACTGTAAAATATCTACTGAGGAGACTGTGAAATGTGGGGTGCCTCAAGGTTCAGTGCTTGGGCCGATCTTGTTCTGTCTGTATAATTATCAATGATCTGCCACTGCACATTTCTGATAGCAATTTAAGAAGTGATTGTTTTGCTGACGATTCTTCTCTTCATGCAAGTGGAAAGTCTGTTCCAGTAATAGAGTCCTCCCTTCAAACAGCTTTAAACGATGTAAATAACTGGTGTAGTGCTAATGCTATGCTTGTCCATCCAATAAAAACTA
Organism: Littorina saxatilis; assembly: GCF_037325665.1. NCBI lineage: Eukaryota > Metazoa > Mollusca > Gastropoda > Littorinimorpha > Littorinidae > Littorina > Littorina saxatilis. Next base: position 1,580,052 of record NC_090258.1, on the reverse strand, counting down.
AAAGTATGGTAATTGCAACCAGACAAAAACACCAGATTTCTCCACTCAACTAAATCTTACTATTGGTACGCAATCAATTGAACAAGTTCAACAGCATCGCGTTTTAGGGGTAATTATTGATTGTGAATTCAAGTGGCAGGCACAATTACAGCATACTTATCTGCAAGAAAGTAGCCAAGAACGTTTTCCTCCTATCCAAGTTAAAGCAATTTACGGACAGGAGGACTCTGGAAATGTTCCACCGTGCTCATGTAATGCCTCATATTAATTATGCTTCGACCCTCTGGGATGGCAGCAGTGATGTCCACTTGAAAAAGTTAGACTCTCTCTATCGTCGCTCGGCCAAACTCATCGTAAAGGATAATGCCTCAACAGATATGAAATTAAAAATGCTTAACTTTCTTCCACTGGAAAAGCATCTCAAGTTAAACAAAGCCATTTTCATGCCGATTTACATTACATCCTTATTTAATAAAGCTACCCACAGATATGGGTCGACCAGTCTTGCTTTTTCGGGTACATCAGTTTGGAATTCACTTCCATCATCCTTTAAGCATTTAAAGTCATTAAAAAGTTTTTAAAAATGTGTTAAAAACCACTTAATGTCTGAGTAGTTTAACGCCTTTTGATTTACCACACTTGGTATGACGTCAAAGATATGCTGTGCATTGTATATTCTGAACATATTATTGTTGTACTATTGCTAAATGTTCGATTGCTACCAGCTTGAATTTATAATTACCTGCATAGTATGCATTTGATTTTATGAATAACCACATATGTATATATGCTCTTCATGCCTCATCATCATCATCATCATCATCATCATCATCATCATCATCATCATCATCATCATCATCATCATCATCATCATCATCATCATCGTCATCATCATCATCATCGTCGTCATCTTTATTATCACGTGCTGAAGTTTTCGACCTCCTTTTTTTGTTGGTTAACTCTTTAACTTTTTAATTTTTAATTTTTTTAATTATATAATTGTGTGTCTATGCGTCCCAAGGACAAATTGTAAGAAAAGGCGTAGCCTTAAATCTTAATCCTTGTTAAATAAAGTTCAATTCAATTCAATTCAATTCAATTCTCTCTCTCTCTCTTTTTCTCTCTCTCTCTCTCTCTCTCTCTCTCTCTCTCTCTCTCTCTCTCTCTCTAACAAACAAACACACACACACACACACACACACACACACACACACACACACACACACACACACGCACATCAAAGGCATGATATTAGAGCAAACTTCGTTCAAACGCAAATTCTAGCGAAAAGAATAAACTAAACATGCTTAACCCCAAAAAATGTCAATGATAGTCATTATTGTAGTTATGTCGCTCTCTTTTTCCGCTTCAGCCAGGGCAATGTAATACATTGAAGTATATGTTGGTACGCTGCATCGAAAATCAAAAATCACTTCCAAGATTGACAAAACCAGCATACAAAGGACCTAGTGCACAATTGTCTCCATTGAAAAAAAGCACCCGGATGTGACACGCAGTGAATGCTAAGGATACATAATGGCGACGGAGCCGATGACAGATCTCAGCAACTTCCCATTGACGCTCTGACAATCTAACCTCGTTTCAAGTCGTCTCGCTTCTCTGAATAACACTCCTGGTCGATATAGGCAATATATTATTGTGCTCTGAATATATTCAGCTATTGTCATTTCCTCAATATTTCATCCCCCGCAACATCCGAAGCCCTGGGATGAATTGTAGTGATGGATCAAATCGGTCCAATCCGGCGATATTTGACACAGTTAGCGCTGGGTAAAATGACACTTATGGTACCGTCGTTTCAATGGGTTCGTCACTTTACTTTTGTTTGACCAGTGAGCCTGTTCTTCCGTGTAAATAACTACTAGAGCATTGTGATTATCAAGTACGCTACATACATTATTCAATTTTAAGAAATCGCCACGGTAGAGCTGTCGAAGTGACTGATTTTGTTTTTAACTGAGATGATCTCGAATTCATTCCAGTCCGGGACACGTTATTTCGCTTCTGACTTTATTTTCACGAGCGTTTTGTTTTGTTTTTTGTTGTGCGTACTCTGAAGCAACCAAACTCAATCTATAAAACTCTTTACGTTGTTTAATCCAAAAAAGAAACAAACAAACAAAAAGGGGGCTAACATTCCAAAATGAAATAAAAAAAACTCAAGTATTGTCAGTTTATTGAGCGTTTCGTCATTATGAATTGTTTCTTTTGTCAATGATTAAAAGTTCCATAAACGATCCCTTCTTGTCCATTGATTGTTTGACACATCAGACTACGCTACCGATGTGATGCCGTTTTGCCATTGATTGTTTGACACTTCAGACTACGCTACCGATGTGATGCCGTTTTGCCATTGATTGTTTGACACTTCAGACTACGCTACCGATGTGATGCCGTTTTGCCATTGATTGTTTGACACTTCAGACTACGCTACCGATGTGATGCCGTTTTGCCATTGGTTGTTTGACACATCAGACTACGCTACCGATGTGATGCCGTTTTGCCATTGGTTGTTTGACACATCAGACTACGCTACCGATGTGATGCCGTTTTGCCATTGGTTGTTTGACACTTCAGACTACGCTACCGATGTGATGCCGTTTTGCCATTGGTTGTTTGACACTTCAGACTACGCTACCGATGTGATGCCCTTTTGCCATTGATTGTTTAACACATCAGACTACGCTACCGATGTGATGCCGTTTAGCCATTGGTTGTTTGACACTTCAGACTACGCTACCGATGTGATGCCGTTTTGCCATTGGTTGTTTGACACTTCAGACTACACTACCGATGTGATGCCGTTTTGCCATTGGTTGTTTGACACTTCAGACTACGCTACCGATGTGATGCCGTTTTGCCATTGATTGTTTGACACTTCAGACTACGCTACCGATGTGATGCCGTTTTGCCATTGGTTGTTTGACACTTCAGACTACGCTACCGATGTGATGCCGTTTTGCCATTGGTTGTTTGACACTTCAGACTACGCTACCGATGTGATGCCGTTTTGCCATTGATTGTTTGACACATCAGACTACGCTACCGATGTGATGCCGTTTTGCCATTGATTTTTTGACACTTCAGACTACGCTACCGATGTGATGCCGTTTTGCCATTGATTGTTTGACACATCAGACTACGCTACCGATGTGATGCCGTTTTGCCATTGATTGTTTGACACATCAGACTACGCTACCGATGTGATGCCGTTTTGCCATTGGTTTCCTGAAGTGCTTTGAAGAGACCCCCCGCGGGTTAGGGGGAAGAATTTACCCGATGCTCCCCAGCATGTCGTAAGAGGCGACTAACGGATTCTGTTTCTCCTTTTACCCTTGTTAAGTGTTTCTTGTATAGAATATAGTCAATTTTTGTAAAGATTTTAGTCAAGCAGTATGTAAGAAATGTTAAGTCCTTTGTACTGGAAACTTGCATTCTCCCAGTAAGGTCATATATGGTATTACGTTGCAAGCCCCATGGAGCAATTTTTTTTATTAGTGCTTTTGTGAACAAGAAACAATTAACAAGTGGCTCTATCCCATCCCCCCCCCCCCCCCCTTTCCCCGTCGCGATATAACCTTGAACGGTTGAAAACGACGTTAAACACCAAATAAAGAAAGAAAGCTCAGGAGAGACAGAGTTACATCTTTTGGACAAATAATCTCGGATGCAAGGCTTTTTTTTTCTTTTTCTTTTTTTGTGACGGGCGCAATGGTCTACAACAATATACTGACAATTTGCTTCTATAATGATTTCTTGAACGGGTTTTTATGAGAGAAAATGTGTCTTGGACAAATGACTTTTAGATGAAAGGCGGCGTGGAATCAGTACGTTCCGTCGGATCGTGTACGTACATAAGGTTTAAATCAACAAAATAGACAGTTTCTGTGATTAGGAACCTTTGGGAAGATGACATACAATCATACATAAATTATATAGATGCAAAAACAAACCAAGCTACAACAAATGAATAAAACTAAGTAGATGTAGGAGAAACGAACAAGTCAACAAAACTGACGGACAGCTAGTGTGATCAGAATTTGTTATGGTTAACGGCATACGATATAGACGAAGACCAATTAATCACTCAAATTCCTCATATAGAAACGGAGAGAAACGATAGAATACATTAATGGTCTTTAGATACCCCCCCCCCCTACCCCCCCCCCCCCCACCCGCCCCGAAACACACGCGCTCATAAAGCAAAACAGAAAAAAAGAAAAGAGGTTAGGCCCGTAAAAAAACCAATAATCAGTAGGTACAATGGAACAAAAACAACATGAAATTGTGAAAGAGTATTCAGGCAAAAATATGAGAAAAACGGTAAATGAGGATAACTAACAGAAGAAAAACGGTAAATGAGGATAACTAACAGAAGAAAAACGGTAAATGAGGATAACTAACAGAAGAAAAACGGTAAATGAGGATAACTAACAGAAGAAAAACGGTAAATGAGGATAACTAACAGAAGAAAAACGGTAAATGAGGATAACTAACAGAAGAAAAACGGTAAATGAGGATAACTAACAGAAGAAAAAATCAAGACACACGTAAGGAGACAGAAAAAGACCCAAAAAATTAAGAAAAGAAAATGGAGACAAAAAAGCCGACAAAGCGCGCTCGCAGAATCTTGGGAGTTTCAGATGATTGTGAGGATTCAGGCGGGTGTTACAAACGGGTGGGTTTAGGTTAAGACGTCTGAGGCAAAAATTGGAAAAGTACAATTATCTTCAGACAGAAAGTGTGTGCGTGAGTAGATCAATTACATGATTGATTTTTTTCCCAACAAAGTAAGTGGCGGCGCCTTGAAAACTATCTCACAAAGACCATCACCCCACACACAAAGATGTCCTCATTATCTGTTCATTTTGTCAGTATCATTTGTCTGTGTGTCTGTCTCATTTCTTTGTTCTTTATTATCCATAGCCATGACCAGAAAAATAAGAACTATTGACATATTTTCCTAAGCTGCCGTGAAAAGACAATTGAAACAATCAAAAAGGTTCGTTAATCTGATTGTGTAAATTGATTTTCACGAAACGACAAAAATGAACACACATACCTAAAGTGTGGATGGTTATCTAAGAGGCGGCACTGGGTGTAGTGCCTTTCTAGTGCACTTGCACTACAACAGCACTGGGTGCAGTACTCGCTCCGGCATCGAAGAATTTTGCACTAAAAAATGCACAAAATTTGACCTATTTCGTCGCCTATAGAGGACGGAAAGAATGTCATTTTGAACATTGTTATGACATTCTTTCCGTCAAAAAAGTCAATTTAACGGTGTTAAATGAAGCGACCATCCACACAATTAGGTTGCCATCCAGAGTTTAGGTTGCCATCCACGTGTGGATGGTTGCCTTATGGTGATTTAGGCAACCAAACCTGTGGAAACGGGGGTACACACACACACACACACACACACACACACACACACACACACACACTCACTCACATACACACACACACACACACAAACACACACACACACTGTCACACACACACACACACACACACTGTCACACACACACACACACACAGTCACACACACACACACACACTGTCACACACATACACACACACACACACACACACACACACACACACACACACACACACACACACACACACACACACACACACACACTGACACAGACGTTACCAATAAGTCGCAGAGAAGACACACAACTACACATGACCGCTCTGCTGTGAGCCTGATTTGATGACCCCTTTCAGACCATGGAGATGTCAGAGGTCTTGATTTCTTTAAGGCGATATGAGGCAGGATATAGCTCAGTTGGTAGCGCGCTGGATTTGTATTCAGTTGGCCGCTGTCAGCGTGAGTTCGATCCCAGGTTCGGCGGAAATTTATTTCAGAGTCAACTTTGTGTGCAGACTCTCTTCGGTGTCCGAACTCCCCCCCCCCCCCCCCCCCCCCCCCGTGTACACTACATTGGGTGTGCACGTTAAAGATCCCACGATTGACAAAAGGGTCTTTCCTGGCAAAATTGCTTAGGCACAGTTAATAATTGTCTACCTATACCCGTGTAACTTGGAATAATAGGCCGTGAAAGGTAAATATGCGCCGAAATGGCTGCAATTACTGGCCGTATAAAATTTCATCTCACACGGCATCACTGCAGAGCGCCTAGAACTGTACACACGGAATATGCGCGATATAAGCGTCATTGATTGATTGATTGATTGAATAAATTCACCAAAATTAAACTTGGAGAATACATGGAATAACTTAGTTTTCTGGGTAGTTATTGAAGTGACTTATGAAAACAAATGAAAAATATGCGAATACTACAGGACATAGACTGCTGTTGCTATGGAAACTGGCTTAAACAGCACCCTATTGGATTTCTAGGAAACGATTTTACAGCAACATCATACATCATAAATGCTTAATATTTGGCACAAAGATACACATGACTTTTATCTACAATCCTATAGAACGATGTTTTGAGGAAAGACTACAGTTGAATTTATATCAATTTTTGAAATAAGAATTAATGAATAAGCGGTTAGAAATTCATTAATCCTTATTACAAAAATTAATATAAATTGAACTATTGTCTTTAGTAAACATATCGTTCTATATGATTGTAGATAAAAGTTATGTGTATCTTTGTGCCAAGTATCATGCATTTCTGATGTATGATGTCGCTGTAAAATCGTTTCCTAGAAATCCAATATGGCGGCTGTTTCCATAGCAACGGCGATCTGTGTCCATTAATATTTACAAAATGTTTATTCATTGTTATAAGTCACTTCAATAACTACCAAGAAAACTAGGCTATTCCATGTATTCTCCAAGTTTAATTTGAGTGCCGCACATCGCCTTAATGGGTACTGCACGAGAAGGGTAGTGCCTTTTAAATCACGTAAATTATGCTTCAATGTTGATGCCTTCCTTGTATCGATGGCAGACAGTGCGCAGGTACCGCTGTTCGTTGAACCTTTGATTAATTAAAGGGACCTTGTCCGTGTTATTAATGTTAGTCATTGGTGTTTCACTTTCTGGAACAAAGCTAATTTCGTATTGTTGCAGATCTTCGAGAAGGTACTTTTATGGCATTTTCTGGAGAGAAAAATAAAGTATTGAAACACAAAGAGAGAAAGAGAGAGGGGAAAAAAGAAAGAGTTGAGGTTGGAATCCGCGAACATGACACACAGAAAACATCAGTCAAGCTAGCTATAGTGTGTATTTGATTCAACGTTATAAACTAATACGCTTACATAAGTGTAGCAAATAAAATAAAACACTTGCAGTAGCCAAAATAATAATCATGCGGCAACTATACTGTTCAAAAAAAGAAACGCATAGTTGCTACTTGCCAAATTTGTTTTATTTTTCGAAAAAATTAACAGAAAATCCAATATTTAGATTATTTGTTTGAAATTTGGTATGGACACAGTTGAATGCACACACAGTTCATTTGCATCTTCAAATCAATCAGTCAATCAATACGATTGGGTGCCGAGGCTGTCAAGTCAGTAGGGGGTGTGACTGCCTTGAGCAGCAACAACTGCCCGGCACCTTCTGGGCATGGACTGGATCAGATGCCGGATATCTTGCTGTGGGATGGTGTCCCACTCCTCCTGAAGTGCCTGCAATAGATCGCGGTGATTTGCCGGCGCTTCTTCTCGCCTGCGCACACGTCTCTCCAATTCATCCCAGAGGTGTTCTATCGGGTTCATGTCTGGCGACATGGATGGCCAGGGAAGCACCTGGACATGGTGGTCGGTGAGGAACTGGGTGGTGAGTCGTGCTGTGTGCGGGCGAGCGTTGTCCTGCTGGAATATGGCATCCTTGTCAGCCAGAAGAGGAAGGGCGTGTGGGCGCAGAATTTCCTCCACGTATCGCTGGGTAGTTATGCGCCCTTGGACGTGCACCAGGGTGCTCCTTCCAGCGGTATTGATCGCCCCCCACACCATGACGCCTCCACCACCATGAACGGGTGCCTCATCCACACAGTTGGGCGCGTAACGTTCGTTTACTCTCCGGTAGACCCTCCTCCGACCATCATGTCGCTGGAGCAGGAAGTAGGACTCGTCGCTGAACCACACGTGTCTCCAGTGATTCTGGACGGTCCAGCGAAGGTGCTGGTTGCCCCACTGCACTCGGTTCTGGCGATGGCGGCGGGTGAGGACAGCTCCTCTGTGAGGTCTGCGAGCTCTCAAACCAGCTTCATGCAGGCGGTTCCGCACGGTCTGGTCCGATAATCGGTGTGGCCCGGGGAGAGCCTGGACAGAAGATGAGGCCGACAGGAAACGATTCTGGAGGTGGCGGAGCCGTATGAAGCGGTCGTGAGCAGCAGTTGTCGCCCTTGGTCTTCCCGCTCGTGGCAAGTCAGCAACGGAGCCAGTGGCTTGAAACCTGACCCACAGTCTACTGATGGTGCTCTGGGACACGTGGAAGTGCCTGGCGATTGCACTTTGACTTTGGCCTGCTTGTAAACGACCCAATGCAATTTGGCGGTCTTCTCTGCTCAATCGGGCCATCTTTCGTCGCTGAATTGTCGTCTGATTTCTTTGTGGCGAACAATCCGCTTTTATGGGTTTTGGAAGACATGGTGAGAGCTCAATATTCCCCGAGTTTCACGAGATTACACTGAAGCATGACGAGTGGTCATGCCAAATGAGCAATTTTGACATTGTAGCCACTGATAACGCATGCGTCACGTGCAGAGCTCACTTGTGGCAATGGACGAAAGGTCGACGACCAGATAAACATTTTCTGCAGTTTGGTGGATATCCTTGTAGCCATATAACTAAATTAACCAAATATTACAAGCTATGCGTTTCTTTTTTTGAACAGTATACAAACGTAAGACAAAAAGAAGAGAGGAGGTGGGAGATGAGTGAGAGAGAGTGAGAGAGAGAGAGACAGAGAGAGAGAGAGAGAGAGACAGAGAGAGAGAAAGAGAGAGACAGAGACAGAGAGACAGAGACAGAGAGAGAGAGAGAGAGAGAGAGAGAGAGAGAGAGAGAGAGAGAGAGAGAGAGAGAGAGAGAGCAGGTTTATAACTTTGTTTGTCAACCAGTGTTCATAAAAAAATTGCACTCACATTTCTCTCATTTCTGCACAAAAATCAACATATCACCTTTTTTCACAACCAGTTCATGAAACGCCTTGAACTTAAAAAAAAATACGATAGCCCTAATTAATGCTTCTAAAAAAAAAAGCTTTTCATATCATCCTTCTTGCTGAGGACTCTCGAATAAAAATCCCATTGGGTCTTTCATCTTTAAAAAGACGCAAAAGTCAAAAGTCTTGCCCAAGAAGGGCATAGAACTCTAGATCAGAAGTCAAAATCCTTGTCAGAAAAATAGGGCATATAATTCAAGAGCAAAAGTCTAGCAAAGTATTACCAAGGGGAGATAATTGATGTAAAGTTACGAGAGAAGATTAGAGGGGAATTTGATGCTCGCTTTCCTTCGTTTTCTTTAAATCCTGGGCTTAACTGACAAAGCCAGTAGCTTTAAGGCTGTCAGTCGGAAGGGAGTAAAGTGAGAGATTCGGTGGGGGGGGGGGGGGGGGGGGGGGGGGCGGGTGGGTGTGTGTGTGTGTGTGTGTGTGTGTGTGTGTGTGTGTGTATGTGTGTGTGTGTGTGTGTGTGTGTGTGTGTGTGTGTGTGTGTGTGTGTGTGTGTGTGTGTGTGTTAGAGAAATTAAGAAGTTTAATTGATACCCACCTTAGCAAAAAGATTAATATTTTGTATTGACATTTTTCGTTTTGGACAAGTTAAGAATAGTTCTGGGATATAGGCAGTGCATCACGCTTCTATAATGAGAGAAACGAGTTTTTATACCCGAGCTTAACGAAAATATTTAAGATACTAGATGATTACCCGCTTCGCCGAGTACCGGCTTCGCCGGGAAGAAGTAGAGCCGAATACCAGGCTGCGCCTGGGACCCGGCTTTGCCGGGTGTACGCCGGCTTTGCCGGCGCACGAAGGAAAGGAGATAAACGCGCAAAACACTGGAGACCTTCTAAAAATAGTAACGTGCAGTGACCTTCTAAAAATAGTAACGTAGTAACGGGAATATGGATTGACGCCACACGGAGGAAGGGAGATAATCGCGGCTGAAAACACTGGAGAAGATAAGGAAGAGTTACTGGTAGTGGATCCCGACAACAAAAAAACAAAACAAAACAAAATCGGTAGAGCGCTGCGCGCTGAGAGCACGTGTTGAAATATCTCATCGACAGACACTAGTCGTATATATATATATAGATGCAGTGATGATCGTAGACAGGCGCACGTGTGAAGTCATTCGTCAGAGGAAAAGCAAGGGTATTCACTCTTTCACAACCTATACAAAACCCCACGAAGTTATTTCCGAAAAATCGTCTATTGTGTACTCCGGTAAACACGTTGACAATGTCTCGCTCTAAGGGCTGAAACAAATGTGACAAAAACAAAAACAAAGATAGTGCGTGACGAATTTCCAGTTCTGCAAAGTTAACACAAACAGCGCGTTTAAAATTTAAATAACTTAACCTTCAAACACTAATGTTAAGCTATCCCTGGTATGTGGTGACATAATAACTTAACCTTCAAACACTAATGTTAAGCTATCCCTGGTATGTGGTGACATAATAACTTAACCTTCAAACACTAATGTTAAGCTATCCCTGGTATGTGGTGACATAATAACTTAACCTTCAAACACTAATGTTAAGCTATCCCTGGTATGTGGTGACATAATAACTTAACCTTCAAACACTAATGTTAAGCTATCCCTGGTATGTGGTGACATAATAACTTAACCTTCAAACACTAATGTTAAGCTATCCCTGGGATGTGGTGACATAATAACTTAACCTTCAAACACTAATGTTAAGCTATCCCTGGGATGTGGTGACATAATAGCGAATCCCAAACCCACGTGAATAGCATATGACGCGATGTGAGATCTATTCACATGAATATATCTTTAATTTCAACTTTTGCATTGACTAATTTTCGTTTCCCATACTCCACAAATAATTTTAAATGTGATGACTTCGCTCTTCGAACCAAGAGTAAGTGTTGTGCTAATTAGGCATCCAAAGTTCAGTGAAACACATCATACGCTTCTGGAAAAAAGACATCCATCAAGTTATGTCGGTTTTTCAAATAAGCATTATTATTTACCTTATTGAGAGAACAAAGATGGTTTAAATGCAACGGCCTTCCCTTGAGCATGTTTAGCTGACTATTTCAGATGTGCCTAGCATTTTACATATCATACGATCATCCCTTCACAAAGACACATAGGGTTCGTGTGCTCAGTGGGAGTTTGTTGATAATTTAATTTCTCAGTGTGACACTAGTGGCTTTTAAGAAATAAATTAATGAACGAAATCCCACTCTGCACTTTTCTGAGCTAAACACTACGTGTTATTCCATACCCCCCGCCCTCCATGGAACTTCTTGACCCCAACATATTGGGTGGGGAGTTTGCCCAGTCGGTAGAGGCGCTGGCTTTCAAAACCGGTTGTTACTATCAGCGTGGGTTCAAGCCCCAAGTTCGGCGCGGGATTTGTTTCCCAGAGTCAACTTTGTGCAGACCCTCCTCGGTGTCCGAACACCCCCGTGTACACGCATGCGCATGATAAAGATCCCAGGGTCACAGCGAAAGTCTCAGGCCTTGGAAACACGAATACATGCATGCACAAATATTAAGGCCCGGTGTCCGATCAGTCAACAGCCCATAAAGTAACCATTACAGCAGTGACCCAAGACGACCTCACCCGGTCCCTAGCCTATTTCAGGTCTGCTCTAACAGCCGGCAGCCAGCTGTCTACACCTCCCCCCCCCCCCCCCCTCTCCTGCATTTGTATTTTTATTTTTATACTAAGTCGGGTTTTCCCGTCCCACATGTCCCTAATGGCTTTGCTGTGAGGGCGTCAAGCTGACATTTCCTGTCCTCCACCCTGCACAGAAGGCTTCCAGGAAGTGGATTTTGGTCACGTGTCACGTGAAGGGAAAGCCTTACCCTGTGTCAAAGTCTGGCCACATCTCTTCTTCGTTTGTTCGCGGGCTTAAACTCCCACGGTCTTTACGTGTATGACCGTTTTTATCCCGCTATTTTGGCAGCCATACGCCGCTTTCGCGGGATGCATACGTGGTTTTTCGTGTTTCAATAACCCGCCGAACTGAAGCTTGGTTTACAAGTTCCTTTCCTTGCGCGCTTGGTCTTGTGCTTGCGTGTACACACGAAGGGGGATTAGGCACTCGCAAGTTTGCACATAAGTTGACCCGGGAGATCGAAAAAATCTCCACCCTTAACCCACCAGGTGCGGCCGGGATTCGAACCAACGCGTGCACGACCTTCCGCATGGGAGGCTGGAGTCTCATCCACTACACCATTGCTACGTCCTCTTGGTCAGGGCTGAGGTACACGACGCGGGGCCAGGTGCCACCCGAATGGTGGAAAACAAGCGGGGCTGGGTGCCACCCGAATGGTGGAAAACAAGCGGGGCTGGGTGCCACCCGAATGGTGGAAAATAAGCGGGGCCGGGTGCCACCCGAATGATGGAAAACAAGCGGGGCTGGGTGCCACCCGAATGATGGAAAACAAGCGGGGCTGGGTGCCACCCGAATGGTGGAAAACAAGCGGGGCTGGGTGCCACCCGAATGGTGGAAAACAAGCGGGGCTGGGTGCCACCCGAATGATGGAAAACAAGCGGGGCTGGGTGCCACCCGAATGGTGGAAAACAAGCGCGGCTGGGTGCCACCCGAATGGTGGAAAACAAGCGGGGCCGGGTGCCACCCGAATGGTGGAAAACAAGCGGGGCTGGGTGCCACCCGAATGGTGGAAAACAAACGGGGCTGGGTGCCACCCGAATGGTGGAAAACAAGCGGGGCCGGGTGCCACCCGAATGGTGGAAAACAAGCGGGGCTGGGTGCCACCCGAATGGTGGAAAACAAGCGGGGCTGGGTGCCACCCGAATGGTGGAAAACAAGCGGGGCTGGGTGCCACCCGAATGGTGGAAAACAAACGGCGGGGATTCAAATCACAACAAATCGTAATTGTAACCAATCCGACACCACGGCTGCGCAACACTCTTTTGAGTGGCACCCAGTTTCGCTTCGTGCACCTCAAGCCTGATCGGAAATAATGAGCCGATTGATTTACACGATAAGGTTTGTGTCTTTAAAACACCCGTCCTCCACAAAAACACCATTGGTACAGAAGTGCAATCCGTGCAGAGGCGTGGAGCCTCACTTTGTCTTTGCGGTGGCTGTGAATTAATTGATTCCGTAACATTAGAGGTCTGTCGTCATAGGCAATGACTGATGAGTTTGTTAACGTCATTACGCGAATACACATTAATCTCACCAAGTTACCACAGAAACGTGAGAGTGCGGAGTGTTCAAAGCCACATTCCTTCGTGTTTTGTTTATCGTACGCTAAACATAAACAAGAGGCGAAGCCTTCAAGGCTCACGTAAGAAATCGACAAACAGTAACACAAACTCAATCACTTCGTCACACATACACACACACACACACACACACACACACACACACACACACACACAGTAAGCGGCATAGGTGACACTGTGCAAGAAAGCGAGACACTAGATCTAGATCTGAATGGCCGATTTCGAAGAAAAAACTAGTCTCGGCCCGCTCAAAATAACAATGACCGAGACTTTCAGTAATTCCTTCGCGTGACGTCTAACCCTCTTACGTCATAATGTGACGTCTTCAAATGTTGTGACGTCTTCAAATGTTAAAGTTTCTACCACAGACATACATACATACGCACGCACGCACGCACGCACAGACAGACAAAAGTTAGCATCGCATAGGCTACACTTACGTGAGCCAACAAGAAAAAGTCAACATTTAAATCAACAATATCAGCGTGATTTATTCTAAAGAATGACACTTCAAATGCTGTCAGATAATACTCTCTTTATCTAAAAAGAAAAATACAGAAAAGCGAGTTTTGTCGGTAGGTGCTTTAGGGAACAGCAATGCCGACCCGCTCACTTGAAAACGTCATTGTCAAAGTTCGGAAAAATCAAGTGAAATTGCGTCACTCTCTTTACGTCAAATGAATCTTTACGTCATTTCCAATATGTCTGGGGTCGGTTCTAAATCTGTCACTCTGTTCAACAAGAAAAACTGAAGCAACCGAAACGCATGTTCAACATGGTTTATCCTGTGAGCTTGTTGTGTGAACGCATTTCACCTGTTAATTGGGACATCCAGATTCAACCTTCGTCAGACGAACATTCTAAACCCACCAGGCGGCAGCGGCCGGGATTCGAACTCACGACCTTCCGATTAGGAGGCCGATGTCTTACCACTACGCCACTCCGCCCGTCAGCCACATGTATAATATTACCAGCCGAGATGCTTCCTCCAGTGTCTTTACCAAAGGGTAAATAGCACACGTTGACTTAATGACAAGCCAAGTTATATATAGCTATCCAAACTGCTCTTCCCGCATTAGGAGGTAGCTTAGATAGCTGAACTGGCCGAGAATCCCTCAGTGCTAAGAACTATACTGTGCAAAAAAAGTATCGCATAGTTAGTTTGATGAATAATTTTATTGACATTTCATTCTTTCGAACAAACAATACAAAAGTCGGACAGAAAAGTTTTTGAGCTTTTTCGATAGCACAGATGCATGTCTTTGTTTGCTGGACTGTGCAGTTATTCATTGAACGTGACCTTCACACAAACCAAGGTCAAAGTCAGTATGGCTTCCACGTGAGTCAATTACAGCCTGGCATCTCCTTGGCATGGAAGCAATGAGTCTTCGCAAAGTCTGTTGGGGAATGTTGTCCCACTCTTGCTGTAAGGCCTGGCAGAGTTGTCTCCTGTTGGGAGGGGCGTTAACTCTCGCATTGAGCCTTCTTCCCAGTTCATCCCATGCGTGTTCAATTGGGTTCAAATCTGGGGAGAGAGAGGGCCAGGGTAGAGTGTTCACGTTGTTGGCGGCGAGGAAGTTTGTGGTGAGTCTGGCGGTGTGGGGTCTGGCGTTATCATGCTGGAACTGAGCCCGTGGCGCGGCCAGGAGGGGCAGGGCGTGTGGCTGCAGAATGTCCTGCACGTAGTGCTGGGCGTTCAGGCGGCCTGGAACTTCCACAAGCTGGCTCCTGCCAGTGTTGGTGATGGCCCCCCACACCATCACGCCCCCACCACCATGAGGAGGCGCCTCATGTACGCACTGCTGGTGGTAGCGCTCTCCTTGCCTCCTGTACACCCTCCTCCTGCTGTCGTGATGTTGCAGGAGGAAATAAGACTCATCGCTGAAGACAACGTGCCAGAGGCGAGAGATGGTGCTCTGGGACACCCGCAGGGCTCTGGCAACCTCGGATTGGCTCTGGCCTGCTTGAAGGCGGCCAAGGGCGTTCTCTCGTACTGAAGCGTTGAGTTGTGATAATTTTCATTTCCTCAGGGAATGGCCGCATCAGTCAGAATTGCTTCGCTTTTTATTGCCCAAGTTGGCACATGAGCTCAGCTAACCTTACGCGAAATTTCGAGTGAAATCTCAAAAAAACGTGCAGTACAGGAGCACAAAACAACAAAATGTGCGTTTTGGCCTCAACATGCACATCTTGCACGTGCGCGGTGAATTTTGCTCACTCAATCGACTATCGGGTTCAACTGAACTGCAAAAGCTAGTTTCGAGGCGTTCCAATCAGAATGTTTGTCTGGAACTTAGAACTATTCACCTATGCGATACTTTTTTTGCACAGTGTAGTTTGAGCGTTTGCACTGTTCACATGGGCAGTGATTTTGATTTGACTTGAAGGTCGGGGGAAAGTTGGGGGAAAGTTGGGGGAAAGTTAGTAGAAAGTCTGCCATGTGAACAGCACTTTACTGTTGATGTCGGCATCGGTGAGTGCTCGTGCTGAATCCTACTTTGGCCTCCAGTGAGAAGCAAACGTACGACAAAAAGCAGGCGAATCTATAGACAAGTTGTTTCCTCTCATTCACCAAACTCTCGCATTACGATTCATATCAGGGCTTATCTGGTAGGGAAATGTCTAATCGCGGAATCTCGTAAGCAGTTTTACTCACATTAGAAAGAAATGGCGTAGATTTCAAACGCATTAAAACCGAAATACATTTATCATTTCAGCATCATTAGGAATTTCGCAGAAATGTATTTTAAACTACTAGGGATTAACGTCGCCTGTATTTAGGCCCTTAGCTCCCACGGCTGTCGCTACGCTGAGTGAATCAGCAAGTTCACGTGCGCGTGTCGCTGTGTACACTGGCCTGTGTCCACTGCGTCAGTTCGCTGCCAAACTCACGCGAGTGCGCACACAAAAAATTTTCCCCTCCCTCCCACCCTTTTGAGCTTAGTGTGACTGGAATGCCTTATCCATTTTAAATTCACTATACTTGCCCAATTGAGTCTAACTACCTGATGGCTAATCTACTGTGATACCTGTGATAACTGATGATGATTACTGTGATTGGTTTTATGTGTTTGGTTGGTCTCTTCTTTTGGTAGTGCAATAGCGTTAATTATGGATTGTTGTTATCATCATTTACATAAAAACTTATCTGTTAATCCAAACAATGATATAATTACTGTGATGTTCTTAACTACACTTTAACATGGAATGTATGTATGTATGTATGTATGTATGTATGTATGTATGTAGGTATGTATGTAGGTATGTATGCATGTGTGTTGGTGTGTCGGTGTGTCAAGTGTGCAAGTAAAAAGGGTATTGTAGTTGTACATATATTACTTTAGATATTTTTTTGTTATCATGGGTTTTATAAATTTTCTTCTCTTCTTCTTTTATAATTATTAATTAATGACCTATATGTGCTGATGACCAATTTAATTTCCTTTGTTGGATCAATAAAATGTTATGAGTTATGAGTTATGAGTTATGAATAAATATGAAGAATTAACTGCCTCTGCAGGTATTTTTTTTTTATATGCTTGTTTGTTGTATGGTGTTGGTTATGCTTATGTTACAAGAAAGAAATAATTATGTGCGTGTGTCTGAGTATTAATTCGTTGTGTGTGGTTGTTGTTTTTCCTTTGTGTTTTTTTTAGCGCGTATGTTTGTGTGAGCCAAGACAGGATTATCCATCCTGCTGTTGTGGAGTATACTATGTTTTGATATTTATGCGCCACTGCGGGATGTTTATTATGCGCGCAGCAAATCCCCAGTGAAAATATGTACATGTCTTTTAATCTCATTTCAAGCGCGACATTTTGCATTATTTTATTATGGTATTTTATTGAAGCATGAATAAAGCTTCCAGTCACCCCCTCATCTTTGAGTGGTCTCCTTTTTGTTTAACGTTAAAAAAACTTTTACTTAGTTCCTCATAATATGTGGCCATTTCTGCGACTTTGGACACTGTTGACAGAAGCCCATGATTAGAGAAACGCGGGGTCAAAGTTGGAGCAAAATGTATATTACTATATATCAATAACAACCCGACTCATGAATTTAGCGTCGCTTCTGGGCTTTACTTTCCTCGAACTCGCGTTGCTTCTGAGCTTTCACCCGTGCTTCTTCCAGCTTCCTTTCCTCCATCGCCAATTTCTACTTCTCTAAACTCAACCTCTCCTTGTTGGCCCGTACGTCTTCTATCTCCTTTATCTTAGCGTCATATCGGAATGAAACTTTACTTTAACAAAATGCGAATATAGAATATATGCGTATTTGCTAGTTAGATCTGCTTCAGTGGCGCCGTCTGACTTTACCGGAATGGACTAAAGATAAATCCTATGTGGCCAAGAAACTCAACACCTTCCAGTCCCTTTCAACCTACCCACGGGATGTCCAAATCGCAACCCTTTCAAATCAAACGGTCACTCACTACCTCACACAAACCAACAAA
>NC_090258.1:1537191-1557191 GCF_037325665.1 Littorina saxatilis | reverse complement strand
AAACTGATACTTCAAAAGGACAAACAGACATACAGGCAAACATAGACAAACAGACAGACAGACAGACGGACGGACGGACGGACAGACAGACAGACAGACAGACAGACAGACAGACAGACAGACAGACAGACACAAAGGCCGATTTCAAGAATACACAGCAATATACACGTAGAATCAATCAGACTAAACCAACCAAGGTATCAACCATCCAAACCATAGAAACGAAGTCCATTTCATTGCGATATTCCTGACGGGCGCGGTGGCGCGGTGGTAAGACGTCGGCCTCCTAATCGGGAGGTCGTGAGTTCGAATCCCGGTCGCTGCCGCCTGGTGGGTTAAGAGTGGAGATTTTTCCGATCTCCCAGGTCAACTTATGTGCGGACCTGCTAGTGACTTAACCCCCTTCGTGTGTACACGCAAGGACAAGACCAAGTGCGCACGGAAAAGATCCTGTAATCCATGTCAGAGTTCGGTGGGTTATAGAAACACGAAAATACCCAGCATGCTTCCTCCGAAAGCGGCGTATGGCTGCCTAAATGGCGGGGTAAAAACGGTCATACACGTAAAATTCCACTCGTGCAAAAACACGAGTGTACGAGGGAGTTTCAGCCCACGAACGCAGAAGAAGAAGATTGCGATATTCCTTGGGATCATGGAATCCCCGTAATTTCCCAACAAACTCAACAAACAAAGTCAGTCGACGGCGGCTGAGTCCAACTTAAGGAGTTGAATTCGCCCACGTCTACCCATAATTGGCAACCCCACATTAATCGACCCCATAATGGGAAACGCCAATCAAGACTCATCTTACCAGGCGACGCGAGTTACGACGGCCATCAGTTTGTTCATATATGCGAATTTCGTTTTTGATCTTGGTGGGTATGGAGTTTGATTTGATGCAAATCGGTACATGCGAAGACAGGTTGCTTTGATTAAAATCAGAAACTCGTGCCACGCTTTTGGTTTGGCATGGGGTAGCCGCTTGCGGGTTCGTGTTTTGTGGGTGGAACTTTGTGGTCGAAGTCGACTACTGGCCGGGAAAGTCTCCGCCTTCTCCTAAAGCAGTGCGTTCTGTAGATGTAAACTACCAGGGCCTGACACAAAGAAACAGCAGTAGGGTAATATGAGTAATGCTAACGACGTCTGAATGTCTGCATCGCCTAACGAACCTTAGCCGCGGCTTTGCGTGGCGTCCACCTGATGAAGGTATTGAGATGGCCGCCTGACGTGGATCCGCGCTGACTCAGGAGTGGGATTAAGGATGGGTAACTTCGTTTCCGTCAATGAGACTGTGAAGGAAAGGTGTTTGTGTGTGTATGTGTATGTGTGTGTGTGTGTGTGTGTGTGTGTGTGTGTGTGTGTGTGTGTGTGTCTGTGTGTCTGTGTCTGTGTCTGTGAGTGTGTGTGTGTGTGTGTGTGTGTGTGTGTGTGTGTGTGTGTGTGTGTGTGTGTGTGTGCGCTGGGTGTCTATGTCTGTCTGTGATGGGAGAGGGGCGAGGGGGAGGGGGCTGACTGCCTAGCTGATCTTTATTTAATCAAGAACATCAAGAACAAGAAATGAATCCGCAATATACGCCATTAGTATTTGTCCCGGTGTGAATACAATCATGTAATCCATACACTCCTTGCCATCTACGATACAAGCATACTCTATTTAAAAAGAAAAAAAAAGGCCAACAGGCTAACAACAACAACAACAACAAGTGGGATAACATTGATAACAGCTTTAAGGCACAGTGCCTTGTCTTACAACCTGAACTAAGATGAATACATGTAACAAATGCAGTGACAAAGAGAGAGAAAATGTAGACACATAGAACGATATCTTAAGTTCAAACGAAAACGGAACAGTTACAGATAAAAACCACTACATCGTGGTTTGTAAAGAAGAAAATCATTGAAAACACCAAATCATATTTGCCATATTGGAATGAAAGTTTGACATCATATATGTTCTTCCTACGTGTTAGCACTGTGTCACGCACATGATTTCGGTTATTCTGCCAGAAATGCAGGTGACTTATTCCGCTGGTAGGACGTTACTCGAATTGCTTAGCGGTGTTATAATAAAGTAATAATAAGAAGTACTCGTAAGAATGACTTTTTGTTTATGTAATGGCGTAAATTGCATATCTTCTAAACGGATGTTTAACTTGCTATGGAATTACACTGACGGTTCCTCTGCTATGAAAATGAAATCCCGATGGCAATATAGCAGATGGTTGCTGACAGACAACAGTTTTCGTCACGTGACGTCTCCAGCCTGGCGCCAACAGCTCCCTTGAACATCTCTAACGTGTTCACCACAGACCGGAATGGCACGGAATGGCACGACATGGACGTTATGTGATGTGAGACATACAAGTAACACGCAATCAATACGCACTATTTTGTTTGTTTGTTTGCTTGTTTGCTTTTGTTTTTTTATTGTTTTGTCTCTTTGTTTGTTGTTTGTTTGTTTGTTTGTTTGTTTGTTTGTTTGTTTGTTTGTTTGTTTGTTTGTTTGTTTGTTGTCTTGGTTTTTTTTCTTTCTTTGTTAGTTTTTGGCTCACGTAAGTGTAGCCTATGCGATCGTAACTTTGTCTGTCTGTGCGTGCGTGCGTGCGTGCGTGCGTGCGTGCGTGCGTCTGTGCGTGTGTATGTCTGTGGTAGAAACTCTAACATTTGAAGACGTCACATTACATTGACGTCACATTATGACGTAAGAGGGTTAGACGTCACGCGAAGGAAGTACTGACAGTCTCGGTCATTATTATTTTGAGCGCGCCGAGACTAGTTGGCAGTCGTGTCCTTGTAAGTAGGCTACATGCAGACAGACAGATCTAGATCTAGTGTCTCGCTTTCTTGCACAGTTTCACCTATGCTCTTTCTGTGTGTGTGTGTGTGTGTGTGTGTGTGTGTGTGTGTGTGTGTGTGTGTGTGTGTGTGTGTGTGTGTGTGTGTGTGTGTGTGTGTGTGACGGAGTGATTGAGTTTGTGTTACTGTTTGTCGATTTCTTACGTGAGCCTTGATGGCTTCGCCTCTTGTTTTTTCTTTTTTCATTTTTTATTTTTTTTCTTGCTTGTTTGTGTGTGTGTTTGTTTGCTTGCTTGCTTGCCTTTTTATTAGTTTGTGTGTTTGCTTGCTTGCTTGTTTATTTGTTTGTGTGTGTGCTTGCTTGCTTGTTTATTTGTTTGTGTGTTTGCTTGCTTGCTTTTGTTTGGTTTATTTGTTTGTTGATTGGTTGGTTAAATGATTGGTTGGTTTAAATGACTGGTTGAACAATAGTGTCTGTTCTGTATTGCTTTTCCTTAAGCACAGTTTACATACTATACTATTTATCATAAGCAGTAAGCACACAGTCATACAAGTATACAGAAATGATAAGTCTATCACACTGAAACAAATATGACACAACAAACAAATGAAGCCTACTTCACTCTTGTTGATAAAACAAAACATTGCTTGCTAGCAAACACAATAACAAGAAATTCTTCGTCCGATTCACACTAAAAAAGGACCAGTCCACACACTACCAAAAACAAGCTGACACTCCCCTACTGGAAATTACAAACAAAAGCAGGTTAAACCATGTTACATTCGTTCATCCGTGAAAAATCCCATTTTTGGCTAGCCTGGCATATCTTCACTGAAAAAAATGTGCGTGTTTTGAAATGTCAAAACGCTAGCGTGAAATCAAATGCGCTGGCCCAATGCAAAGCACGAAACCTAATTTCGTTTTTTGGCCAATTGAATCGTTGGATTAACGTTGGCACGTGTGTTAGAAAAAAGACCTTAAAAATAAGGATCGGAAAAAAATCGTGTCAGGCGTCAAAAAGCAAGGCGGGAAGGTGAAAGAAACAAGAGAAACAGGAAGACGGGGTGTCGACGGGGGGTTCGGTGAGAGATGCGATAAGATAAGATAAAATAAATCTTTATTTACTAGGGTAATGGTACGGGCACACAATGGTCGCTTTTTTTACAACCAGCCCTAGTCCTACGGAGGGATTATACTATTAATGGAGAGAGAGAGACAGACAGACAGACAGACAGACAGACAGACAGACAGACAGAGAGAGACAGACAGACAGACAGAGAGAGACAGACAGAGAGAGAGAAAGAGAGAGAGAGAAGGAGAGAGAGAGAGAAAGAGAGAGAGAGACAGAGAGAGAGAGAGAAAGAGAAAGAGAGAGAAGGAGAGAGAGAGAGGGGGAGAGAAAATAGACGGGGACATTGATACTTGATTGAATTGTGAGTGTGTCTGTATACATGTCTGTGTGTCTGTCTGTCTGTCTTTATGAACGGATGCATGCGTTTAATGGTGTATGTATGCATGCCTCTATATGTCGGCCTGTTAGTGAGCGTGTGCTTCTCTTTACGGACAACCAGATTTTTCGTGCGCGTGGGTAGATTCAGTTGGTGTATTTCGACGTTTGTAGCAATTTTCCCATTGTGGGGGAGACATACAATTTCACATCCAACAAACATAGGAATACAAAAAAGTTGGAGGAGACAAAGACATGCACAACCACACAGGGGCAGGGACGGGACAGGGGCAGGGAGGGGGGGAGGATAAAATAGACACCAAAAAAAGAGAACAATAATTGAGGGAGAGAAAAGAACTGTGACAGTTTAGAAGCTTTATGGGCGAGAGCGGAACAGAAGCAATATGTGTGGGTGCCGTGGAGCACGACATGTAACAGTTGCTTGTCCGGCTTCACGGAGCGGCAAGGGAATGCCGTGAAGGGACAGATTGCGCTTGGAATGCCGGGAAGGGACAGATTGCGGTTGGAATGCCGGGAGGATGTGAAAGAAAAGTCGTGGTGCATCTTCAAGTGTTTGTCATCTCTATCCTCACTCACACTCCCTTAGCTGTAGCCCCCTACCAACTCACCCCCTCCCACCACACCTCCATCCCTTCTCTTCCTTGTAAAGTACAGTTTATTAACTACTGTCTTTTTCACAATGCAGTCTCACTCTGAAGTCTCATATTCACTGGGCGAACTCCAATTCACGATGCAGTCTCACTCTTAAGTCTCATATTCACTGGGCGAACTCCAATTCACGATGCAGTCTCACTCTTAAGTCTCATATTCACTGGGCGAACTCCAATTCACGATGCAGTCTCACTCTTAAGTCTCATATTCACTGGGCGAACTCCAATTCACGATGCAGTCTCACTCTTAAGTCTCATATTCACTGGGCGAACTCCAATTCACGATGCAGTCTCACTCTTAAGTCTCATATTCACTGGGCGAACTCCAATTCACGATGCAGTCTCACTCTTAAGTCTCATATTCACTGGGCGAACTCCAATTCACGATGCAGTCTCACTCTTAAGTCTCATATTCACTGGGCGAACTCCAATTCACGATGCAGTCTCACTCTTAAGTCTCATATTCACTGGGCGAACTCCAATTCACGATGCAGTCTCACTCTTAAGTCTCATATTCACTGGGCGAACTCCAATTCACGAAGCTCGCAAAGTCTTCGCAAAGTCAACTTCGGGCTCAATTAAATAAAGACAGCCTTTACTCTCTTGTGTAGGTTCTACTGTATTAATTAACAGTAGTCAACACCTTTCGCGAGTTGTCCAAAATGTTCTTGTTCGTCATTTTACGCTAAACAGAGGACTTGTTCCATAATCTGTGTCCGCTGCAACTGATTGTACTGCTTATTAAGTTGCTGGCTTGTTACTGATGCTGCAAATATTGACTAAGTTGCTGGTTTGTTTCTGATGTTGTTCCTGTGGTTACTGTGGGCGACATGTAACTGCTCTTTGTCTGGCTTCGCCGAGAGGCAAGGGAATGCCGGGAAGGGTAAGATGGCGCGAGGAAAGCGGGGCCGGCAGGAAGAAAAATCAAGATCTTGGTGCATGTTCAAGTGTTTGTGATCTGCTAGAGCTCTGCCTGCAACCTTGATCTGCATTCTGCTGCTACCCCCACCTCCTCTTCCTCCTCCTCGACCCTTCAACCTTTAATCTTCAGCCAATCAGTGCCTCTGTACCCCCAACTCCCCCACATCTACTCCACCCCCACCCGCCACCCACCAATTTTGACTTGTTTTGACCTTAGAACGATGTCTTTATCATAACTGTGAAGAACAGAACGGAGATCACTGTCGAAGTCGGCCAATCTGCAATCATTTTCGTCTCGCGAACACTGCTCTCAAATTTAGATCAGTGCTCGCGAAAAACATATGGGAGATAACTCTGTATTCTTGTTTTGATAGATTCGCGCAATAATTTAGCATGCTGTCAGAGAGAAACTAGCGATAGCCGTGGAGCGATGATTATCAGAATGCTATATAATGGTGAGACAGTGCACGTATATGATACACTAGAGGATGAATCGCGAGACAGAGACAGACACCACAATCACATTTGAAGGCGAAGTCCTCTCAAACGGGATTGAGAATTTTAGAGCGTATTTCTAAGCCCTATATTAACTGTTATGGCTTCTCAAAGACCAGAACATACAGACAGACAAAAGCCGCCAGACCCCATCACAAACAGAACTCTACAATCCACAGGTGTTGCCTACACACACACACACACACACACACACACACACACACACACACACACACACACACACACACACACACACACACACACACACACACACACACAGAAGCCGTATATATCTATCTATCTATATAAATATATAGAGATAGATGACAGTGGATTTTCCGATAAATATATTCGACCTTTGCACTTTTACAGTGAGGACAACTTACGGGTACATGCAAGGAAAGCCCACAACTTCTAAGGCGAACAACTCTGCAGAGTCTGCTGTGAAGGGCGACGGTAGTCTCCCTGTCACACTCGACCCCCTTTGAATTAACTTTGTCCCCAAAGTTCCGAACCATGGACCCGCCAAGCTTACGTCCCTCCCAGGTTGGTGGAATGGGAACAGCACGAAAATGATTCAGTGGCCTGAACATTTCATGTCGAGTCCCATCGCTGTCGACGACGCCAAGTGTAACCGAGTGCCGAAACACCACAATCACCTTTGAAGGCGAAGTCCTCTCAAACGGGATTGAGAATTTTAGAGCTTATTTCTAAGCCCTATTATAACTGTTATGGCTTCTCAAAGGAAGGCCCGAACATACAGACACACCAAAGCCGCCAGACCACATCACAAACAGAACTCTACAATCCACAGGTGTTGCCCACACACACACACACACACACACACACACACACACACACACACACACACACACACACACACACACACACACACACACACACACACACACACACACACACACAGAAGCCGTATATATATATATATATATCTATATATATCTATAAATATATAGAGATAGATGACAGTGTATTTTTCGCGTGGCTATTACAGTGAGGACAACTTACGGGTGCAAGGAAAGCGTTCTGGACAGTGCAGTGACATTCTAAAAATAGTAACGTAGTAACGGGAATATATGGATTGACGCCACACGAAGGAAGGGAGATAAACGCAAAACACTGGAGAAGATAAGGAAGAGTTACTGGGAATGGATCTGGGAAGATGAACAGAAAAACCAAAATCGGTTCAGCGCTGCGCGCTGAGAGCACGTGTTGAAAATTCTGATCGACCAGGTTGTGTCCGGGGTCTACCAAATTTGAAGCAGATCCATCGAGAACTTTGGCCGTGCATCGCGAACACACACACACACACACACAGACACACACACACACACACACACACACACACACACACACACACACACACACACACACACACAAGTCGTATATATAGAGAGATTAGCGAAGCAATGTTGCTTAGTACAGATCCCGCGAAATCGGCGTATGGCTGCCTGAATGGCGGGGTAAAAACGGTCAAACACGTAAAAATCCACACGTGCTAAAAACATGAGTGAACGTGGGGGTCTAAGCCCATGAACGAAGAAGAAGAAGAAGAGGCTTAGTACAGAAAACGTCTTCATGGAAGTCACGCAGGGAAACGTTCCCTTACACACCATACCATGGAACTACTGAACCCTGCAATGATAATATTGACCAACAGAAGATATGTGAATGTGCCTGGAGAGAACAGCCTACATCTCTATGTCTCTGTCTCTCACTTTCTGTCTCTGTCTGTCTGTCTGTCTGTCTGTCTGTCTGTCTGTCTGTCTGTCTGTCTGTCTGTCTGTCTGTCTGTCTGTCTCTCTCTCTCTCTCACTCGGTCTCTGTCTCTCTCGCTCTTTCTCTCTATATCTGTCTCTCTCTGTCTCTGTCTCTGTCTCTCTCTCTCTCTCCGGCCTCTCTCTCTCTCTCCGGCCTCTCTCTGTTGTTTGTGTATTCCCCCCCCCCCCCCCCGCCGACCCTGTAACGCCCCCTCCCCTGTGCATTAAGAGGTGTCAGCCATTCAGACGGAAGACAGGCCGACATCTAAACGGATCCGCCCACAGTTCCTTGTGGGACGTGATAATTTGTTCAAATTTCCACTCTCCCTTAATAGTCGACCTAGTGTTATTCCACCGAATCTTCTTTCATAATATGAGACGGTCGCCGTGCAGGAAGGGTGTTTAAAGAGCTATGCAATATTCATCACCTTTTGGACATTTTCTTGTGCATTTCCTGCTTCTTCTTCTTCTTCCTTTCTTTCTTTCTTATTCTATTTCTTTCTCTCTCTCTCTGCCTCTCTCTCTCACCTCCCTCCCCTCCCCCCCTCTTTCTCTGCCTCTTTCTAAACCTTTATCCTTGTAAAATAAAGTTCGTTCGTCCCTTCCTTTTCTCCACTATCTCTTCTCTCTCTCTCTCTCTCTCTCTCTCTCTCTCTCTCTCTCCCATCCCCTTTCTCTATTCCTTAGCTTTCTTTTAGGTCAGGTAGCGGGAGGCGGAAGATCGAGGAAAGGGGGGGGGGGGGGGGTAGTGTTTTCAATGGAAGATAATTTCATTGTCCACTCGTTGCTTTAATGTTGCTTTCTTAATCGATACCGTGGAAGCAGAAATAATTCTGCAATTGGCCAGAAAACACAGGCTTTCAAATTGGTACATTTTCAAATGTTGCACAACACAAGAGAAACGAATCGTGAAAACGTTGTAAAAATGGCGCCACGTCGAGTGAAAAGAGTATAATGATCTAACGTGTCAACATATCCACACGAGCGCATTCAGACAAGCTTTGTAATTGAATCAACACTGAGTAAAAATCCAAAACGTTGAGTTATTTCAACCGATTAGCCCACAGAGACATTGGCCGTAACTTCCAGATGATGACCTAGTTACATAGTTACGTGAACATTGTTTCATGTTTTGCCATGTTGTAATGTTGATTGATTGGCTAGGTGTCGGCAGTTGGTGGTGGTTGTGGTGGTGGTGGTGGTGGTGGTGGTGATGGGATTGTGTGTTGTTGGTGTTGTCGTCGTCGTTGTTGTTGTTGTTGTTGTTGTTGTTCCTCTTGTTCTTGTTCTTCTTCTGCAATTGATGATGATGTTGTTGTTGTTGTTGTTGTTGTTGTTGTGTTGGTGTTGTTGTTGTTGTTGTTTGTGGTGGTGGTGGTGATGACGATGACGACGACAATAACGATCGTGATGGCGATGGTGATGATGAGGAGGAGGAGGAAGAGGAGGAGATGGAGGATGACGACGACGACAACGATGACAACGATGTTGACCTTGATAATGGTGACGTGGAGAAGTAGGGACATGAGACTGATGATGGTGCAGGGTGAGGTTCGATGGATGGCCTCTCGACTTGTGTTTTTCTTGTCCCCCGCCTCAAAGAGAGGGGAGGAATTGACACATAGAACAGGGTGCACAAACACACAGGCTGGCTGCTTTCATCAAAACTAATGACCCACGAATGCAATCAGGAGGCAATCTTAACAAGACTGCACAGCAAGACAGCCAGAGAAACAAATACGACAGAGAGAACGAGGAAGAGGAAGAGGAAGAGAACGAGGAAGAGGAAAGTGCAAAGGAAATAGGTTGCACAGACACAATGGTAGGGCGATTTCATCAAAAGCAAATAGACCGAGTACAACAAACAGCTTTAATACACTGCTGGGCACGAAAGCAAGAGGAGAAAAGCTAGACAAACAGGGAGAGTTGGATAGCTCAAACTGCAGATGGTGCATGGTCGCAAATGTCGGGCGGTTTCATCAAAAGAAAAGGGTGGGGGGTGGGGGGGGGGTGTTGGGGGTGGGGGGTGGGTATACCAGCAGCTAACGTTACGAACAATTTTAGCAACAATGCAAAGAAAGACGACAAGACAGCCACAGCAAACAAGGTCAGGGGATCAAAGAACTAAGCAAGAATTAACTACAAAAAGAACGCACATTACGAAATGGTCGAGTGATTTCATCAAGGGGGTCGAACAGCAATCAAGAACAAAAATTAACTCGCTTGTTGACTGTAATGGTGATGACGTGATAATGATGACGGTCGTGATGATGATGACGGTCGTGATGATGATGACGGTCGTGATGATGATGACGGTCGTGATGATGATGACGGTCGTGATGATGATGACGGTCGTGATGATGATGACGGTCGTGATGATGATGACGGTCATGATGATGATGACGGTCATGATGATGATGACGGTCATGATGATGATGACGGTCATGATGATGATGACGGTCATGATGATGACGGTCATGACGACGACGATGATGATGATGATGATGATGATGATGATGATGATGATGATGATGACGACGATGATGATGATGATGACGACGACGACGACGACGATGATGATGATGATGATGATGATGATGATGATGATGATGATGATGATGATGATGAACTGTGTTCAAGTGAAACCATGCTTATCGCCCCTTGATCGTGCACGCGGCACAAGGGGGGGGGGGGTATCTTTGAGAAAGGTAAAAAGAAGGGAGGTAAGAGGGTGGAAGAAGGGAGGTAAGAGGGTGGAAGAAGCAAGGAAAAACGAAGGACGCATCCTGCAAGGAAGAAAGGAACATGTGAAGATGTTACGGTTTATTCCGTACGATGCGATCACTCATTATTATGTCCCTACTACTTATTTTTACATTTTTCAAATGTACCCACCAACCCCTGTTAGAATGCTCACACAACTAACTAGCGGGTCCTTAACGTCCTCACAGAAAATTTTCCTTTTAGGGACATGAGTTGATGATACGCTAAAAGCTCACACAGAAAGCATGGTCCAGGTTTTATAGAAACCGTTGTGACAGAAGTGTAAAAAGGCGCGCTGAATGCATGTCAGACGTTTAAAGAGCAGGCGGGGAATGGGGGTGTGACGTGAAGGAAGAGGCATTATCCTCTCAGATAGACGAGTATGTGAAAGAGTCTGTTCCCTGCTGGGTCGTCCTTGAGTCGCATGTGTCATACCGTCGTAGCATCGATGGAAAGAAGGGGTACATAAGGTGGGGGCGGTCCGAGAGAGAGAGAGAGTGAGTGAGAGAGAGAGATAGAGAGAGAGAGAAAGAGACAGAGAGAGAGAGAGAGAGACAGAGAGAGAGAGAGACAGAGAGACAGAGAGAGAGAGAGAGAGAGAGAGAGAGAGAGAGAGAAGGGGAATGTGTATGAAAGCAAGGGGCTGAGGGACCTCTAAATGTCCATATCTTCAATGTTCCGTTCTTGCGTCTATTCTCACACGCCTACAATAGCTCTGAACGTGTTGCATATATGGTAAGTCTACATGATAAATCTACCCTGGACTTATTATTCAAAGAAGAAAAAATCCCAAAACAAAGAGACTACCAACGTTCCAAATTTCAGAATCAAAAAACAAGAAATGTTGTCAATAACAAATGTTCCAACAACTTACCTTTCTTGTTCTCTTATTCATTATTCAAAACAAGGTGAATGCTTTTTTTGTAAATCGCAGAAAAGACCAAGTGCCGGGGACTTTAACGTTCCTATGCGTTATACTTTCCTTATAATAAAAGTTATATAGACTACTATCTTTTTTACATTTAGTCAAGTTTTGACTAAATGTTTTAACGTAGAGGGGGAATCGAGACGAGGGTCGTGGTGTATGTGCGTGCGTGCGTGCGTGTGTGTGTGTGTGTGTGTGTGTGTGTGTGTGTCTGTGTCTGTGTGTGTGTGTAGAGCGATTCAGAATAAATTACTGGACCGATCTTTATGAAATTTGACATGAGAGTTTCTGGGTATGAAATCCCCATACCTTTTTTTCTTTTTTTTTGATAAATGTCTTTGATGACGTCATATCCGGCTTTTCGTGAAAGTTGAGGCGGCACTGTCACGCCCTCATTTTTCAACCAAATTGGTTGAAATTTTGGTCAAGCAATCTTCGACGAAGCCCGGACTTCGGTATTGCATTTCAGCTTGGTGGCTTAAAATTAATTAATGACTTTGGTCATTAAAAATCTGAAAATTGTGAAAATAAAAAATAAATTATAAAACGATCCAAATTTACGTTCATCTTATTCTCCATCATTTTCTGATTCCAAAAACATATAAATATGTTATATTTGGATTAAAAACAAGCTCTGAAAATTAAATATATAAAAATTATTATCAAAATTAAATTGTCGAAATCAATTTAAAAACACTTTCATCTTATTCCTTGTCGGTTCCTGATTCCAAAAACATATAGATATGATATGTTTGGATTAAAAACACGCTCAGAAAGTTAAAACAAAGAGAGGTACAGAAAAGTGTGCTATCCTTCTTAGCGCAACTACTACCCCGCTCTTCTTGTCAATTTCACTGCCTTTGCCATGAGCGGTGGACTGACGATGCTACGAGTATACGGTCTTGCTGAAAAATGGCATTGCGTTCAGTTTCATTCTGTGAGTTCGACAGCTACTTGACTAAATGTTGTATTTTCGCCTTACGCGACTTGTTTCTTCTCAAATCACAATGAGTCCTTCAATGATCTCGGTTGCAGCAGGAACCTGCCAAAGGTCGCGGCATTTTACAAAGTGGACTCCTTTTTCATCTCGGAAGACTCCTCTTCATTGGGAGCCATTACAAAACCTGTCGAGGTGTGGTATTTAGTCGTGAGCCTTTCAACGACTCGACGCAAGCATGCAGCCTTTTAGACCCATGAATGAACCCCCCGCACTTCAGAGCGAGAGGCCCGTATGACGGAATTTAGAGATGACGGCTTCTATGGATTAGGGGAGGTCGGCGTTTTGAGATGCTTGAGTTAGCACGCTCGGCAAACAGGTCGCCTGCTGCACTCGACAGATGTGACTGGACTGCGAGATCAAAACCTCCTTGCACTATTGTGCAGTCTGCTTCCTGCTTTACCCCTTTTCTCACTTGTGTGACGCTTCCCCTGTAACCCCTTGCCCCCCCCCCCCCCCACCTCCTTCAACACTCCCCCAACAAACTGCACCCCTCCACTCCCCTCTATTCCCGCCCGTTTCAACCACGTTCGCTACAAAAACAATCGACAGTGCGGATTACACACACACACACACGCTATCCCTAACAGAGCCAATCTCTCTCTCTCTCTCTCTCTCTCTCTCTCTCTCTCTCTCTCTCTTTCTTTTGCTCTCTCTCTCTCTCTCTTTCGCTCTCTCTCTTTCTCTTTTTTTCTCTCTCTCTTGCTCTCTCTCTCTTTATCTCTCTTTATATCTCTCTCTCTCTCTCTCTCTCTCTCTTTCTCTTTCTCTCTATCTCTCTCTCTCTCTCTCTCTCTCTCTCTGTCATAACATTACTTTAGATGATTGGTTCCAACATTTTAAGAATGTATTAGAGAAGGACACACATGTAGCTATAGTGGACGTCGTTGATGGGGCTGTGGATGAAAATGCTGATGTTAATGATGAAGGAAATGATGAGGATGTTGTGAAACATGTATTAGATAGACCGATTTCGAAAGAAGAGGTCACTCTTGCAATTAGAAAGCTGAAGAACGGAAAGTCTGCTGGTCCAGATGGGCTGATTGGTGAGTTGTTCAAGCATTCGGGTGAGGCTGTGGTGATGTTTTTGGTATAAGGTTGTTTAATGTCTTGTTTGATAGTGGTTTTTACCCGGACAACTGGAAGGAATCAATAATCTTGCCTCTGTTTAAGAAAGGTCAGATAAATGACACCAATAACTACAGGGGAATATCACTGTGTGATGTCAGCAGTAAATTATATAGCTCCATAATTAATAACAGATTGCAGGAATGGATTAGCACAAATGATATTACTGGTGAACATCAAGCTGGATTTAAAAAAGATAATTCAACAGTTGACCATATCTTTACACTCCTGACGGCCATTTACAAATAACAGAAAATTGTATGTAGCATTTGTTGATTTTGAGAAGGCATTCGATTCGATTTCTAGGAAACTTCTGTGGCCTGTACTTATGAAAAACGGTATTAGAGGAAAATTGCATCGTTGTGTGAAAAGCATGTATTTGGAT
The DNA here is from genome assembly GCF_037325665.1 of Littorina saxatilis. Classification (NCBI taxonomy): domain Eukaryota; kingdom Metazoa; phylum Mollusca; class Gastropoda; order Littorinimorpha; family Littorinidae; genus Littorina; species Littorina saxatilis. The sequence goes on along the minus strand of NC_090258.1, from coordinate 1,542,884 downwards.
GTGAAAACTAAACTAAGATGTGGCGCTAAATTTACTGATGTAATCAATAGTACATATGGGGTAAAACAAGGTGATGTATGTAGCCCTGTGTTGTTTTCGTTATTCATTAATGAATTAGCTTTGGAAGTAATGGAAAATGGAAAACATGGTGTGACATTTGATTTTGTTGAATTTTTCATATTGCTTTTTGCTGATGACATTGTATTGCTCTCCACAACTGTTGTTGGCCTGCAAAGACAGCTGAATAATTTGTACAATGCAGCTTCTCGATTGGAGTTGAAAGTTAACATGAACAAAACTAATATTATTGTTTTCCGTAAAGGAGGATATTTAGCTAGTTGTGAAAAATGGAATTATGGTGCAGATAGAGTTGTTGTTGTTAACGCTTATAAGTATTTAGGAATATTTTTTTCCATGAGACTCAGTTTTAATGTTTCCTGTCAAGATTTGGTGAGTAGGGGTAAACGGGCAGTGTTTGGTATGCTTCGTGTGTTACACAAGTTAGAGAGTAGTTCTTACAAATTGTTTACGAAATTGTTTGATTCTCAAGTTCAACCGATTGTGCAATATGGTGCTGAGATTTGGGCTTTCCAAAAAGGTACGGAAATAGAAAAGCTGCACTTATTCGCCATGAAACGATTCCTACATGTAGACATGAGAACACCAAACGACCTTGTGTATGGTGAATTGGGAAGATTCCCAATATATCTAAACGCATATGTAAAGTGCATTACATATTGGCTAAAATTAACAAGAATGGAAAATTCTAAGATTCCATGTAAAGCATACAGAGTTCTCTATAATTTAGATTGTAATGGCAAGATTACATGGGCGACGGATGTTCGAAAATGTTTGTTCTCTCATGGGTTTGCAGATGTATGGTACAACCAAGGGGTGGACAGTATTGGTGGATTTTTGAAATGTTTCAGACAACGATTGATAGATTGCAGATGGCAAGACTGGAACGACCATATGCAAAGCAGTGATCGATTTTCTACATACAGATTGTTTAAGACCGGAAGCAGTACTGAAGCGTATATAGATATGGAAATGAACAGCTATGTTTAAAAGTGCATTAACTAAATTTAGGTTCGGTGTATGGGATGTTGCTGTACACAGATGTAGGTATAGTGTACGGAGTGAGGAAGATTTGTTGTGTCGTCTGTGTAAATTGGCTGAAGAAAATGAAATACACTTTATGTTTTGCTGTCCTGCACTACGTGACCTAAGAGTATTATTGATAAAGCCAAAATATTATAATCATCCATGTATGTACCGATATACTTTGCTTATGTCTACTGGAAATGTCAGTCAAATATCCAAATTAGCACAATATATTTATCAGGGAATGAAAAGATTAATCACTGTGACATGATTTATGTACACATGTATTACTGTTTGATGTGTACAAATTTGGGTCATTTATGAAACAACACAATATTTTACTATGATTATGTTGTATATGGGCGCATACCCTTCAGAAGGGGCTCTGGCCTAAAACTGAATAAACTTTCGTATTCGTATTCTCTCTCTCTCTCTCTCTCTCTCTCTCTCTCTCTCTCTCTCTCTCTCTCTCTCTCTCTCTCTCTCTCTCTCTCTCTCTCTCTCTTAAATCATTCCCTGTCTCTATCTCTCATCATTCACCCATTCATAGCGCGTGTAATGCTCTGTGTGTGTGTCTCTCTCTCTCTCTCTCTCTCTCTCTCTCTCTCTCTCTCTCTCTCTCTCTCTCTCTCTCTCTCTCTCTCTTAAATCATTCCCTGTCTCTATCTCTCATCATTCACCCATTCATAGCGCGTGTAATGCTCTGTGTGTGTGTCTCTCTCTCTCTCTCTCTCTCTCTCTCTCTCTCTCTCTCTCTCTCTCTCTCTCTCTCTCTCTCTCTCTCTCTCTCTCTCTCTCTCTCTCTCTTAAATCATTCCCTGTCTCTATCTCTCATCATTCACCCATTCATAGCGCGTGTAATGCTCTGTGTGTCTCTATCTCTCATCATTCACCCATTCATAGCGCGTGTAATGCTCTGTGTGTCTCTATCTCTCATCATTCACCCATTCATAGCGCGTGTAATGCTCTGTGTGTCTCTATCTCTCATCATTCACCCATTCATAGCGCGTGTAATGCTCTGTGTGTCTCTATCTCTCATCATTCACCCATTCATAGCGCGTGTAATGCTCTGTGTGTCTTAGAACACAGGGACAGGTTGGAAAAATAGGCCGTGGTAAACCCTTCATCTCCTTGCAATAAAGTTTTGAATCTGAATCTGAATTGTTTGTTTGTTTGTTTGTTTGCTTAACGCCCAGCCGACCACGAAGGGCCATATCAGGGCGGTGCTGCTTTGACATATAACGTGCGCCACACACAAGACAGAAGTCGCAGCACAGGCTTCATGTCTCACCCAGTCACATTATTCTGACACCGGATCAACCAGTCCTAGCACTAACCCCATAATGCCAGACGCCAGGCGGAGCAGCCACTAGATTGCAAATTTTAAAGTTTTAGGTATGACCCGGCCGGGGTTCGAACCCACGACCTCCCGATCACGGGGCGGACGCCTTACCACTAGGCCAACCGTGCCGGTTTTCTGAATCTGAATCTCTGATACTTTATATGATAAAGTTCAGTTTCTCTCATCATTCAATCCGTCGCGATATAACCTTGAATGGTTGAAAACGACGTTAAACACCAAATAAAGAAAAGAAAGATCATTCAATCATTCTCTCTCTCTTTCTCTGCCTTTCGTTTTGCTCGTTTGTTTGCCTATTTGTCCTTTTTTTTCTAAATGTTTATCATTTATTAGAATTGTGTATTTAATGTAAGGACAGGTTGTAAGAAACCTCTATCCTTGTAAAATAAAGTATCATCATCATCATCATCATCATCATCATCATCACCATCACCATCATCATCATCATCATCATCATCATCATCATCATCATCATCATCATCATCAGCTTCTTCTTCACCATCTCCTCCGTCCCCTACTAACTCCCTCAACGGGAGATGTGTGAGTTGTACTCGTCCCCTTCGCCACTGCCACACTCCCCGCCAACCTACAGCACACTCTCGACTCACGACTGCTGCGGGAGATTTAATTCTGCATGACTAACCTGTCAACAACGCCATTAGTTCCATTCTTATCCCTCAAGCAAAACCTGATCCACAAAACGACTGTCACAAAAACACTCTGGTTCCTGGTTATCGACCCGTTAGCCTTCGACCTCAATGGCACATTTAAAATTCTTAGTCAAATAGTTGACCTTTCTCCCAGCATGCACTAGCACGCGCGGACTTCTTTACATTCACGACGATCCCGATTTGCTGAAGACGACCCAGCGGCCTCTAACGACAAATGTAAGTGGTCTGCTTTGTGGTGAAGGTGTGACGTCAAATGTTGTAATGACGTCAAATGCGCAAGGGAAGCCGAGAGAGCTAATACCGTGCAAATATGCAAATCTGAGGAGTCTGTCGCTGGGGCATGAGCGTATTCTTTTTGAAGAATCAAACATGGGGATCCTCTGTCGGTTACTGAGAAACAAATCAAACAGAAGATCAAAATGTGTAATGTGGTATTAAAGTGAAATTTGAGGTTAACATTTCTGGACTTGCATTCAAAGCAAATAACGATAATTGTCAGTAAGTACTGGTGTCACATGACTGATGTGAACCAGTTGATTGGCTAATGGCGATGCGCTAAAACTGTTAGCGCACTCTTGGAGTGCGCTAACTTTTCCACAGAGCGTATTCTTCCGCCCTTTGCCTAAGCGAGAGTGTACTCTCATCCTCAGAATTAATTAATGACATGTAGCTTATATTCTCCACAATACCAATGATTATGACCATCAATTTCCTGCTTCTCAATTAAAGCAGAAGTGGGTTTTTTTTCTGACAGATTGCATGTGCCTGTGCCACAGTTGCCACTGATCTAAAAATAGAACCCGCTGTGTCTACTTTTTCAGTTTCGACTTGCGAAGATTCCTCTCATAATTATGCCATGTTAGTGGCATGTAGCTTATTATCCACATTACCAAATGATGAGTTAGTATACAATTCCCAGCAGCTAACAGAAAACACAAGTGTTATTCCGATAACGTAGCAGCTAGATCAGCACGTAGCAGACTACACTGAAATACGACTGCATCTGTTCAGTAAATGAATGTTTTCCGAATTATTATTTCAAGGCAAGAACAATCGGAATCGAAAACGTGTAGGGTTTAGAACGTTCTTACCATATATAAGACTTATTACCAGCCTGCCTCATGCCTGCAGACTCAGTGCAACGTGACGAGCAATTTTTGTTTTTGAAATGAGACTCAGTGCAGTGGTTCGATTGCAGACGACATAAATCCCGCTCAGCAAATTAACATGTTGGGCAAATGTGAACGATAAAACGATGGGATATAATACGTGTAGGGTTCAGAGCATTCTTACTGTTCATATTTAGTACCAGACTCCCCGATGAGTGAAGATACCACACGAGAAACATGTGCTTACCGTCGACCTTGGCAAGGGGCAAAACTCTGCACAGTCAATGTGTCGAAGCTCGATGAAGGTTTCGAATCGCAAATAACTAAGAGCACAGTCGTTTCTCCGAGTTTAAATGAGGTCTCTATGAAAGATCATCACTTTTTAGCTTAAAGCTACACTGGAATTTACCAACAGAAATTAAAACAAGAGTTTGCGTGTGACGAAAGCACGACACACTTGAGACAGCCCACACAAAAGTAGATCTGACACAAACCTGACCACACAGTTACGCCTATCCAAATGCGCGTTGCAAAATGTGCGTTTTGAAATGTGCGTTTTGAATCTTCTTTTTTCTCTGGCGGTACTGACAATATCGTTATTGAAACAATCCCAGTGCACTAAGGGATTTATAGAGCAAATCTCGAAAATAATTATTGAACTCAGCGCTATGCGCTTCGTTCAATAATGAATTTTCTCGATTTGCTCTATAAATCCTTTAGTGCACTGGGATGTCTCAATAACTTAAATTGTCAGTAAGTACTGGTGTCACATGACTGATGTGAACCAGTTGATTGGCTAATGGCGATGCACCAAAACTGTTAGCGCACTCTTGGAGTGCGCTAACTTTTCCACAGAGCGTGTTCTTCCGCCCTTTGCCTAAGCGAGACTGTGCTCTCATCCTCAGAATTAATTAATGACATGTAGCTTATATTATCCACAATACCAAATGACCATAAATTCCCTGCTTCTCAATTAAAGCAGAAGTGGTTTTTTTCTGACAGATTGCTTGTGCCTGTGCCACAGTGCCACTCATCTAAAAATAGAAGCCACTGTATTTCATCTCATTTTCGCCGACTAGCATAGATTCTTCTCATATGCCGTGTTAGGGGCATGTAGCTTATCATCCACATTACCAAATGATGAGTTAGTATACAATTCCCAGCGGCTAACAAAAAACAAAAGTGTTATTCTGATAACGTACCACTACCAGCTACTGAGCTAGACCAGCATTTGGAAGACTGACTCGATCGACTCTGTCAGTCATACGTAGCAGACTAAATGAATGGTTTCCGAATTAATATTTCAAGGCAAAAACAATCGTAATCGAAAACGTGTAGGGTTCAGAACGTTCTTACCATATATAAGACTTATTACCAGCCTGCCGCATGCGTGCAGACTCGGTGCAGACTGCAGTGGTTCGATTGCCCTAGCCTAGCAGACGACATAAA
>NC_090258.1:1514691-1529691 GCF_037325665.1 Littorina saxatilis | reverse complement strand
TGACAAGATTAGGGAAGGCGTAGGAAAATGGGGAAGGTGGGGGGGGGGGGGGTTTCAATGCTGGAGATGGTAAGGGAGGGGTGGGGTGGGGGCGGTGGATGTGATTGGTAAGGCAGCATCAGTAATTGCACACTGTTACTAGGAGACATAGGTTGTGACCCGAGCTTATTTAGGATTGGTTTGTTGAGTCTATTGTCAAAAATAGATATAAAACAGAATTTTTGGCGTCAGGGGAAAGGAATTGATATTGGTTGCATGGAGACGATAATAATGACGATACTTAATTACAGAAACTACAGACAATAGCCAAGACGATAGTAATGACAATACCTAATTACAGAAACTGCAGACAATAACCAGGACAATAATAATGACGATACCTAATTACAGAAACTACAGATAATAACCAAGACAATGACTAGGGCGACAAAGACAATGTCAACGACAGTATTGTATTCCTACACAAAGTAACCTAATATCGCAACCTAAATGCTATTAATAATAATAATAAATAATAATGAAAACTTATAAAGCGCGAACTACAGAATAGCTCTGTTCTCTCCGCGCTTCACAACATCAAACTACGAGAAACAATACACAATAAACACGTACATTACTGGGAATCAGTCAAATAAAATAACAACAACACAACATCTCAGTTAAGGCATACAATACACATAATAATAATGATAATGTACTATTGACCTCTTAAACATTTGTTGCATCTTATTAAAACAATAGCATTTGAGATAAGTATATTTGTATCATTAGTGTCTGTCTGTCTGTCTGTCTGTCTGTCTGTCTGTCTGTCTGTCTGTCTGTCTGTCTGTCTGTCTACCTAAAAGACCAGTGGGTGACGTACTGTAAATGTAACGTTTGGTTTTGTCAATTATTACACGTTCCAATCACATACAATTATTGTTTTTTGATTCTGATTTTTTTTAACTTGAGCAGTCTATCTGTTATCCTTAAGATGTTGGGACTGAGGTGGACTCTTCATCAGTCTATCTGTTATCCTTAAGATGTTGGGACTGAGGTGGACTCTTCATCAGTCTATCTGTTATCCTTAAGATGTTGGGACTGAGGTAGACTCTTCATCAGTCTATCTGTTATCCTTAAGATGTTGGGACTGAGGTGGACTCTTCATCAGTCTATCTGTTATCCTTAAGATGTTGGGACTGAGGTAGACTCTTCATCAGTCTATCTGTTATCCTTAAGATGTTGGGACTGAGGTGGACTCTTCATCAGTCTATCTGTTATCCTTAAGATGTTGGGACTGAGGTGGACTCTTCATCAGTCTATCTGTTATCCTTAAGATGTTGGGACTGAGGTAGACTCTTCATCAGTCTATCTGTTATCCTTAAGATGTTGGGACTGAGGTGGACTCTTCATCAGTCTATCTGTTATCCTTAAGATGTTGGGACTGAGGTAGACTCTTCATCAGTCTATCTGTTATCCTTAAGATGTTGGGACTGAGGTGGACTCTTCATCAGTCTATCTGTTATCCTTAAGATGTTGGGACTGAGGTAGACTCTTCATCAGTCTATCTGTTATCCTTAAGATGTTGGGACTGAGGTGGACTCTTCATCAGTCTATCTGTTATCCTTAAGATGTTGGGACTGAGGTAGACTCTTCATCAGTCTATCTGTTATCCTTAAGATGTTGGGACTGAGGTAGACTCTTCATCAGTCTATCTGTTATCCTTAAGATGTTGGGACTGAGGTGGACTCTTCATCAGTCTATCTGTTATCCTTAAGATGTTGGGACTGAGGTAGATTCTTCATCAGTGTATCTGTCTTCTAGTCACAGCTGTTTGTTAATGCACGGGGTTTTGATCTTTGAACAAACAGCCGTTATTTTCAATTTGTTTAATTAACACAGGGGAAAAGCTACTAGTTTTGTATTCACCAATCACGATTCCATCCAATTCATTCAAAAGTCCGACTAGAAAATGCCTCAAACAGCCCGAAATCCTAATTGACAGTTGACCTCAACGAAGTGAGATTGACGCTCCAAGCGAGGCTTTCAGGCTTTGAACAGTTTTTAAATATTTCTTTGGTTCTTCCCTGACATTGTTGCTGTTCATGATTAAGAATATTCAGCTTTTTATTAAATGTAGAGCCAGTTGTTTACACCTAATTGTCAGTTTTGTTTTCTTCTTTTACTTGTCATGTTTATAACTCCACAAGCACGCAGCAAAACAACTAACAGACGACAGTTATAAACTTCTGGGACAAAAATGTGACATCATGTATTGCCATAGTGTGTTGCTTAGTTCCGACGAAGCGAAGTTTTGCGCGACGCTCCAAATTTCAGTTTGCAGTTTGGCGACCTCGAGTATGCAATACATATTGGACCCCTCTACTGTATACGTTCCGAAGCTGAAATTGTCTTATGATCTGAACGTTGTTACTGCTAACGTGGACATTATCGATTTTATGTTACGTTTAAAATTTTCTTGCAAGCAAAATGTCTGAAAAAGATTTTTTAGAGACGTACTTCGATGCACAGAGAGTTAACACATCCGGCATGGATGGATTGCAGATTAATCAACTCGCTGTCTCTTTCATCTGTTTTTGATTCCGACGTTCAACAGCAAAGTTGCTGCACGAATCCGTGAAAAGAAGTAACACTAGTTCAAAGACCAACTTCCGAAAACACGTGATTGATAGGTGAGTAATGATGTTACAACTCTCTTTGCAATTGTCTGTACTCGTCTAAGAGTAAGAATGATTAAAACACCATCCCTTGCCAGGGACGTGCAACGGGCTACGGTCAATACTTTTGGGCATCGTGCGATATCGGCTCCACCATCCGAGCGATATTGCAATCGGGTCATCGTAACGAAATTCTGTTTTTGCCTTTTCTCTCAAAGGAAATCGAATATCGAAATACAATAATACCATCAAGAAATTGACGTTAAATAAATCTGTGGTTTTTTTTTTCAAGACGAAAGAAGTATCAGACTTGGAAAACAAATTGACTGCAAAATAAAATCAAAGTAAATCAACACAAGACAAAACAAACAAGCAAAACTACAGCCAACCGCACAGCAGACAAACACACACACACACAAAACGATTAAAACAAATTCTGTATGATGGACATTACGTTAGTTTGTCGGATAGATTCTGCGACAAAATCTTAAGTACTGGATTGAAGTGGAAATAGCTAGTCAAGCTCGCTAAGGAATCATCAGTCGATATGACTAGTCGGCACGCACTGGTGACATAAAAAGATGCCGAGTTGATGGGCTTTGTCTGATCATTTCACTGTGTAACCGTGTAGTGCGTGTTCAGACAGAATCACTCGCACTTTGCACACGTCTACCTTGCAAGAATAGTTCCTTTTTGCATTGACAATAGATAGCGAGTGTTTTCTAGAACATGCATGACACTATCAATCAATCAATAGGACGCTTATATCGCGCATATTCCGTGGGTACAGTTCTAGGCGCTCTGCAATGATGCCGTGTGAGATGAAATTTTATACGGCCAGTAGATTGCAGCCATTTCGGCGCATATTTACCTTTCACGGCCTATTATTCCAAGTCACACGGGTATAGGTAGACAATTATTGACTGTGCCTCCAATGTAGTGTACACGGGGGGTGTTCGGACACCGAAGAGAGTCTGCACACAAAGATGACTCGGAGAAATAAATTTCCGCCGAACGTGGGTTTGAACTCACGCTGACAGCGGCCAACTGAATACAAATCCAGCGCGCTACCAACTGAGCTATGTCCCCTCCCCACTATAACACGTTCAATTAGTCACATTTGACACTAATAGATTCTCACTGTGCAAGGAAACTTGAAATCTACATAGATAAAGTCTGTCCTTACTAGAGCCCGAAGTCGACTTCGCGAAGTCTGTTTACCGAAAACTCTATACTAAAGCTCCGTGCGGCCAGCTTGGCCAAGTATCCTTCGCGTAGTCGACTGTGTCCAGTTACACCCCCATCGCACACAGACGCCGCTTCTACTACGTTGTAAAATTGTCCGAGAGCGTGGCCAATCGTGGGCCAAATGTGGGAGGATCTCCATGAGCGTGGTTTGATTGGGGTGGGGTCGGGGTGGGGTCGGGGTGGGGTCGGGAAGCTGCACGCTCTCCCCACGCTTGCACAAAAGCCGGGCCGTGACATACAGAAGGCGTGGCAAAGTCTTGATAGGCACGTAGCGGGAACGCAAATATCGTACAAGCAGCGTGGTAGCATCGTGGTGAGATCTCTGTGGTCGTGGTAAAACCACCATCAGGTCCGTTCACCTTCGAAGGTGGGGTATAATCGCCGTCAAAATCCAGCACATGGCAATTTAAAACAACTACATCAAGACTACGCTTGTTTCGTGCACTTCAAAATAAGCTTAGGGAGAGCGTGCAGCTTCCCGATCTAGCGGATCCCACCCCGACCAAACCACGCTCATGGAAATCCTCCCACGTTTGACCCACGATTGGCAACGCTCTGGATTTTGACGGTGATATGCCCCGATTTGATTACTTTTTCTGATCGGCGTGATCGACATGGTCGTGGTAAGGACGTAGCGCTGTGTGACGGGGCCCTCAAGGACGTAGCGCTGTGTGACGGGGCCCTCAAGGACGTAGCGCTGTGTGACGGGGCCCTCAAGGACGTAGCGCTGTGTGACGGGGCCCTCAAGGACGTAGCGCTGTGTGACGGGGCCCTCAAGGACGTAGCGCTGTGTGACGGGGCCCTCAAGGACGTAGCGCTGTACGTGTGACGGGGCCCTCAAGGACGTAGCGCTGTGTGACGGGGCCCTCAAGGACGTAGCGCTGTGTGACGGGGCCCTCAAGGAAAGTGCGAATGTATTCTAGAACATGCGTTGCAACAAAACTGACGATAGGTCAAATGTTACCCTGACAGAATTACAAACCAAGGTCTATGATCCATGGAGACCTCGTGCACACCCGCATTTGACTTTATTTCATTTGACCTCTAAAGGGACATTTTCCGCCTTTAAAATTGACAGCGGAGACCTGAAGGAGAAACTGTAAGGTTGGGCGGATTTCAGGCTTTCGGCGAACTTCAGACTTCGTCCCATCAACTTTCTTTCTTTATTTGGTGTTTAAAGTCGTTTTCAACCACGAAGGTTATATCGCGACTGGTCCCATCAACATCACTGATAATTGAGCATGGTAACGGAAACGCAGAAGAAGAAGAAGAAGAAGAAGAAGAAGAAGAAGAAGAAGAAGAAGAAGAAGAAGAAGAAGAAGAAGAAGAAGAAGAAGAAGAAGAAGAAGAAGAAGAAGAAGAAGAAGAAGAAGAAGAAGAAGAAGAAGAAGTCATTTAGACCATGAAAACATTTCTGCATAAGTCAAATGGTCCTGTTGTGACTGTTTTTAAACTATCAACTCTCAAACCTCACAGCAAGCGGCTAAAACCGGAAACAGAGATGCAGCGTCATGTTGCATTGTAGGTAATATGACAGCAAACCTAAAATAAGGTAGCATGTCGTACAGTGGGCGTTTCCGGGCGTTCTGAGATTTCAACATGGCTTCTCTGGAAGCCGGTACAAGGTAAGCGCAAAAAGTCCAGCAAATTGAAAAGTGGTTCGATAGTTTCCAAGTCAAAGTTGTCGCTTCTGTTTGCTGTCAACTATTCGCGGAAATGCCGTTTTAATGTAACTACTTTGAAAATAACTTTATTCGTGCACTGGAGAACGCAATGCTCAGTGAAAACTCTACAGTGCTGTATAGCTGCATAACACTGTTCGTGAGATGGCGATGATATCAACCGTGTCAGTATATTCGTCATCCGTGCAAGAACTGTTCACACTTCCCTGATGTGAATAAGATTAAAAATGTGATAATCGAAGGATTGACCTCCAGTAGAGTCACGCACACAAGGCCGTCGAGTTCGAACAAATACCAGAATGGTTCGACTGCGTGCTAACAAATGACAAGAAAAGGTCAATATGGTGAGCCACTATTGAATGAAAACTTAGTAAATGCCTCGACGTGCCTTCAACCAATATCTCCTTGATACCTGAACAGGAGTGCAATGCGAAAACTATCACCTTCAGCAAACTGTGTCAGATGGTTAATTGATAAGAAAATAGCGATTCCGCAATCAATTCGCGATGGTTCTATGTGTGGAGGTTTTTAATCCGCGATCGTGCTTATGTACACATTCTTCGTGAATACCCCAACCTAACAGTTTCCATCCCCACAATTTCACAAGACTTTACAAGATTGACTTTCAAGTTTTGTTCTAAGATTTTGCACCCAGAGAGAGAGAAAAAGAATGCCATGTCTGCGGTCTCTCATAAATCAGTGTATCTCGCTCTGTGTCTGTCTGTCTGTCTGTCTGTCTGTCTGTCTGTCTGTCTGTCTGTCTGTCTGTCTGTCTGTCTGTCTGTCTGTCTGTCTCTCTCTCTCTCTCTCTCTCTCTCTCTCTCTCTAGGCGCGCGCGCGCGAGAGAGAGAGAGAGAGAGAGAGAGAGAGAGAGAGAGAGAAACAGACAGACAAACAGAAATAACGTAAAACAGAGACATAAAACGGACAGACAGACAAACACATAGAAAGACGGGTGGAAACAAGCAGACAGTGATTCAGAGAGACATGGGAAATCCACAACACACACAATGACAATGACAATTCTTCACTGAACGAAAGTAATATATTAAACTGTGATCTGCTTATTTACATCTAGCCCTCGCCCGAAAGAGGGACTAAGAAAAAACAAACAAAACACTTCTACATTTGAACACAACAACGCTGTAAGCCATCTTCAGAACTGTGCAAAGAACAGCTCCCCACACTTTGCACTTCCACTCCGAGTCCCTGATCCATGGTTGTGTTTGATGTGGCGATGACAAATCGCCATTCCATAGACCCCCCTTCCAAACCGACCTCTCTCCCAGAGGGCGTAGCATTTAATCATATCCCTCCGCCATATAATTAGGCCAGCGGAAGAACACGGGTGCAGACTGGTTGCAAGGCGGACTACTCCCTAATGAGCGACATGAACCGAGCAAATGACGATTAATCTTTTTTTGACGTCACAAAAAACTTACAGTGGCAGTAACTGGACAATTGTCGGTGCAAGGCGTTCATCTGTGAAGAACTAATGAGGTGGGAAAACGTTTTGGCTGCTGACTCTAAAAACCCAATGGACCTGCTAGCAGTTATGTGCTGTTGTGCGTGAAATGTAGCTCGTTTGATCGTACTGATGACAGGTGCAGACACATATTTCGTCGAGGGTGTGTTTGAAGTTGTCAGTTTGATAAGAATTTAAGCAAAATTTGATTTTTGTGAAAATGTGGCTATCGCCCCCTTTGAATCCACACGGTATTTCAGTATTTTTCGGCCGTTGAATATTTTGAACCACAGCGTCTTTAATTTTGTTTAAAGTCGGTTTAAAGGTTTCTGTTTCATCTCCCACACTTTTTTGTTTATTTTTCTTCTCTGGTGTTTTTGTTTTTAATGTTTTATTGGGGGAGGGGGGGTGGGTTTGTTTATTGTTTTTACATTTAGTCAAGTTTTGACTAAATGCTTTAACATAGACGGGGAATCGAAACAAGGGTTGTGGTGTATGTCTGTCTGTCTGTCTGTCTGTCTGTGTGTATGTGTAGAGCGATTCAGAGAAAACTACTGGACCGATCTTCATGAAACTTGACCTGAAACTTGCTGGGTATGATATCCCCAGAAGTTTTTTCATTGTATCGAGAAATGTCTCTTATGACGTCATATCCGGGTTTTTGTGAAAGTTGAGGCGGCACTGTCACGCTCTCATTTTTCAACCAAATTGGTTGACATTTTGGTCAAGCAATCTTCGACGACGTCTAGACTATGGGTTTGCATTGCAGCTCGGAAGCTTAAAAATTAGTGAATTAGTTTACTCATTAAAGTTTTCATTAAAACCAATGTTTCGCAAACAGATTTAAGATTGATTGCATCGTAGTCTTCGTCGAATTCTGAATCTAAAAATATATACATATGTCATGTTTACTCTTAAATTTGACCACAATTAACTAAAACAGGTTAATTAGAATTACGATCAAAATTTAAGAAATCGATACAAAAAGGATTTCATCTTATTCTTTATCATTTCCTGATTCCAAAAACATATAGAAATAATATGTTGTATTCAAAACATGCCCAGAAAAGTAAAAAGAATACAGAAAAGCGCGCTTTCCTGCTTACCGCAATACACTATTGCGCTATAATGGCTTGTCAATTTCACTTCGTGTTGCACGGGAAAAGTGAGCGACATCCTTGCCGCGAGGAATGACGAAGCTGTTATGTGTTGGTGAAAAAAATGCAGAGCGTTCAGTTTCATTCAGGATATTCAACAGATTGACTAAATGTTGTCATTTCGCCTTACGCGACTTGTTAGGTTGTTGTTTTTGCTGTTCTTTTCTGCTGCTGCTGCAATTTTCTACTGGCTTTTGCATGTACTCATTTCGGTGGTGATTACTGTTGTTGTTGGTGGTGGTGGTGGTGGTGGTGGTGTAGTTGTTGTAGTTGTTGCTTTTTGTTGTTGGTGGCGGTGGTGTTGTTGCTGCTGCTGCTGCTAATGATGCTGATGATGATGATGATCGTACCAATGTTCGTACCCCAACTAAGTGCAATAATTTTTTGCTTAGTTTACTTTCAGCTGGCGGTCTTTGAAAGTCATTGATTGTCTGTTGAAGGCAAGAAATGTCGTTGCGACCAATGGGAAAGAACTCGTATTTATCAATATTCTCGAGCGTATCACGCCTGCTTACTTCCCTTTAGTCATGCTGTTCAGAAGTTGAAACGGCAACACAAAAAAACACCGGTTGAATTTTAGTGATTTTTCTTTGTGTGAATGAATATAATGGTACCAGCAGTTTGTGTGATCACGGCTGTGCATGTAATGGTACCAGCAGTTTGTGTGATCACGGCTGTGCATGTAATGGTACCAGCAGTGTGTGTGATCATGGCTGTGCATGTAATGGTACCAGCAGTTTGTGTGATCACGGCTGTGCATGTAATGGTACCAGCAGTGTGTGTGATCATGGCTGTGCATGTAATGGTACCAGCAGTTTGTGTGATCATGGCTGTGCATGTAATGGTACCAGCAGTTTGTGTGACCATGGCTGTGCATGTAATGGTACCAGCAGTGTGTGTGATCATGGCTGTGCATGTAATGGTACCAGCAGTTTGTGTGATCACGGCTGTGCATGTAATGGTACCAGCAGTGTGTGTGATCATGGCTGTGCATGTAATGGTACCAGCAGTTTGTGTGATCACGGCTGTGCATGTAATGGTACCAGCAGTGTGTGTGATCATGGTTGTGCATGTAATGGTACCAGCAGTGTGTGTGATCATGGCTGTGCATGTAATGGTACCAGCAGTTTGTGTGATCACGGCTGTGCATGTAATGGTACCAGCAGTGTGTGTGATCATGGCTGTGCATGTAATGGTACCAGCAGTTTGTGTGATCATGGCTGTGCATGTAATGGTACCACCAGTTTGTGTGATCATGGCTGTGCATGTAATGGTACCAGCAGTTTGTGTGATCATGGCTGTGCATGTAATGGTACCAGCAGTGTGTGTGATCATGGCTGTGCATGTAATGGTACCAGCAGTTTGTGTGATCATGGCTGTGCATGTAATGGTACCACCAGTTTGTGTGATCATGGCTGTGCATGTAATGGTACCACCAGTTTGTGTGATCATGGCTGTGCATGTAATGGTACCACCAGTTTGTGTGATCACGGCTGTGCATGTAATGGTACCACCAGTTTGTGTGATCACGGCTGTGTGATCATGGCTGTGCATGTAATGGTACCAGCAGTGTGTGTGATCACGGCTGTGTGATCACGGCTGTGCATGTAATGGTACCACCAGTTTGTGTGATCACGGCTGTGTGATCATGGCTGTGCATGGAATGGTACCAGCAGTTTGTGTGATCACGGCTGTGTGATCACGGCTGTGCATGTAATGGTACCAGCAGTGTGTGTGATCATGGCTGTGCATGTAATGGTACCAGCAGTGTGTGTGATCACGGCTGTGCATGTAATGGTACCAGCAGTGTGTGTGATCACGGCTGTGCATGTAATGGTACCAGCAGTTTGTGTGATCACGGCTGTGCATGTAATGGTACCAGCAGTTTGTGTGATCACGGCTGTGTGATCACGGCTGTGCATGTAATGGTACCAGCAGTGTGTGTGATCATGGCTGTGTGATCATGGCTGTGCATGTAATGGTACCACCAGTTTGTGTGATCACGGCTGTGCATGTAATGGTACCAGCAGTTTGTGTGATCACGGCTGTGTGATCATGGCTGTGCATGTAATGGTACCAGCAGTGTGTGTGATCACGGCTGTGCATGTAATGGTACCAGCAGTGTGTGTGATCATGGCTGTGTATGTAATGGTACCAGCAGTGTGTGTGATCATGGCTGTGCATGTAATGGTACCAGCAGTGTGTGTGATCATGGCTGTGTATGAAATGGTACCAGCAGTGTGTGTGATCATGGCTGTGCATGTAATGGTACCAGCAGTGTGTGTGATCATGGCTGTGCATGTAATGGTACCAGCAGTGTGTGTGATCATGGCTGTGCATGTAATGGTACCAGCAGTGTGTGTGATCATGGCTGTGTATGTAATGGTACCAGCAGTGTGTGTGATCATGGCTGTGCATGTAATGGTACCAGCAGTGTGTGTGATCATGGCTGTGTATGTAATGGTACCAGCAGTGTGTGTGATCATGGCTGTGCATGTAATGGTACCAGCAGTGTGTGTGATCATGGCTGTGCATGTAATGGTACCAGCAGTGTGTGTGATCATGGCTGTGCATGTAATGGTACCAGCAGTTTGTGTGATCATGGCTGTGTATGTAATGGTACCAGCAGTTTGTGTGATCATGGCTGTGCATGTAACGGTACCAGCAGTGTGTGTGATCATGGCTGTGTATGTAATGGTACCAGCAGTGTGTGTGATCATGGCTGTGCATGTAATGGTACCAGCAGTTTGTGTGATCATGGCTGTGCATGTAATGGTACCAGCAGTTTGTGTGATCACGGCTGTGCATGTAATGGTACCAGCAGTGTGTGTGATCATGGCTGTGCATGTAATGGTACCAGCAGTGTGTGTGATCATGGCTGTGCATGTAATGGTACCAGCAGTTTGTGTGATCATGGCTGTGCATGTAACGGTACCAGCAGTTTGTGTGATCATGGCTGTGCATGTAATGGTACCAGCAGTTTGTGTGATCACGGCTGTGCATGTAATGGTACCAGCAGTTTGTGTGATCACGGCTGTGCATGTAATGGTACCAGCAGTTTGTGTGATCACGGCTGTGCATGTAATGGTACCAGCAGTGTGTGTGATCATGGCTGTGCATGTAACGTAATGGTACCAGCAGTTTGTGTGATCACGGCTGTGCATGTAATGGTACCAGCAGTTTGTGTGATCATGGCTGTGCATGTAATGGTACCAGCAGTTTGTGTGATCATGGCTGTGCATGTAACGGTACCAGCAGTTTGTGTGATCACGGCTGTGCATGTAATGGCGTTGTACAACGATCACAGTAAGACTCCTGCATGTTAGTGCTGTCCTATTTGCGAATGCATGGACTGGAAGATACGATAAGACTGATAAGAGAAGATTTTGATATAGTCCTGCGAAGATAACATCAAACAAATTCAGGTAGCTTTATCACTTGGGAAAGTGAGCTGCTATGCAGGACGTCGCTACCCATTTTTTCTTTCTTTTTCGTGCATGATGGAATGCATGTTTCCAAACCCTGAACCTGTGATCTTGGGACCTGTATCGCCGTGCGCATGTATGCACACGGGGGTGTTCGGACACCGAGGAGAGTCTGCACAAAGTTGTCTCTGGGAAATAAACCCCTCGCCGAACGTGGGGATCGAACCCACGCCGATATGCGATAGAGTCAACTTATTATGAAGCCAGCGCCGCTACCGACTGATCATGATTGACAGTTATCTCCCTGCATGAGTATCACATTCATAGAATACTGCCTGTAGCGCCGTGCTATGTCTTGAGTGAATGCAAAGTATCATTGTAATTGCACAATTCCTACAGTGTAGTGTTATCATTATGTTAGTGTGAATGCACATACTGGCGTAGTACCACCATCATGGTAGATGGTTGCAGTGTAGTAGGTCTACACATGTTTGTGTGAATGGATATCTAGGTGTTATGTTAGTGTGAGCACACACACACACACACACACACACATTCACACACACACACACACATTCACACACACACACATGCTCACACACACACGTATTTAGTTGAGAGAGAAGAGAGAGAGAGAGAGACAATGACAATAATAGATTAAGCAGTGGTCTGCTTTTTTACATCTAGCCCGAGAGAGAGAGAGAGAGAGAGAGAGAGAGAGAGAGAGAGAGAGAGAGAGAGAGAGAGAGAGAGAGAGAGAGAGAGAGAGAGAGAGAGAGAGAGACAGAGAGAGAGAGAGAGCGTGCGTCTTGCACTCATCTGAAACAAACGCCAATTTGACCAGACAACGTTTTATATAATCACATACCAAAAGTGAGCACAGATCATCACAACTTTCACGTCAGTCTCCAAGTAACACAGCCTACGAGGGTGGCACAGTAAGTTTCCAAAAGTCACAGAATTGCTTCATCAACAACAAAACATCACACAAAGAAAACCAAGACAAGACAAAACAAAACAATAACTTACTACATCACGATTACTACATCACGATTACTACATCACGATTACTACATCACGATTACTACATCACGATTACTACATCACAATGAATACAATGTTCACAGTCAACAACAGAACATTTGTATAATTCTATGTTTGCTCCATGTACTTTTGTTTCTGTGTGTTTTTATTCATTTATTTATTTATTTATGCGGGCAACAAGGGTCACATTTTTGCTAACAAGCACATTATCTCAACGCACACAAGAACACGTTTTACCGGGTACAAAATCTCAAAATACCTGACACAACCAGTCATACACATAAGTGTCCCGTGTCCGGAGCACACACCCACAACAAAGAAAAACACTGTCTGCTACCGGTACGGACTCGGAAATGGTTGCTGAATTAATTTCTTGACAAATGTTATCTATAACGTAATTTCAGCGACAACTAAATCATGTTTCATACTTTGTTTGACAGGTTTCGTCCGAAAACTAGCTATTAATTGAGAGAAGTCCACTTCGCTAAGCCTACTTCACCAACCTCGCAGCGCATAATCGTCGACGTTTTAGCCCATGAAGGCTTCTTCAGGAAACGAAAGCAGGCAAAAACTTTGACGAATGTGTAATGTCCATCTTGGTGAGTTAAGATCTCTTGCTTTTTACCATTGTTCATCTCACCAACAGCCATTTTGTTTTTTTATATCATCATATAACACAATCTACCCATCATCACAGATCATCATAATACATTCAACCCATCATCACAGATCATCATAATACATTCAACCCATCATCACAGATCATCATAATACATTCAACCCATCATCACAGACCAAAACAGACTCGTCTATGTCATAAAAAAAGTACTCAGAAAAATACCTTACAATCTGCAGTCCGGCTGGTTTCTATGCACAGCAGATGCTAATTGTACAGACTGACAAAGGTGCTATTAAAGCCACAGTAAGCCTCCCGTAAACCATCACAGATACTGTCAGGCTTTTACACACAGTACAAACACCCTTCCATCTGAACGCTCACCAAATGGGAACATCCTAGGTGCCCTCCGTAAAGAGCGAGCAATTTTCAAAGAATGTATTTTGCGTTGTTTATCTTACCACTGAGCCATCGTGAACCCGTGTGATCAAGTTTCTCTTTTTCACAATGTAGTCGTCAGTTAGTAATTTGAATGCGACTCTCCTCCGAAAGCGGCGTATGGCTGCCTAAATGGCGGGGTAAAAAACGGTCATACACGTAAAATTCCACTCGTGCAAAAAACACGAGTGTACGTGGGAGTTTCAGCCCACGAACGCAGAAGAAGAAGAAGAAGAATGCGACTCGATGTGAGCTTATCTGCAATAGCACGTTATTAAGTACCTCTGACTATGCACGAAACAAACGGATGTGGTTCACAAGAACTCTAGCGATGGCTTTTGACTGTTCAGAGGAACTGGCGATAGGTATAAACCGTCGTCTGCTACGAGAACCACGACCTTGCGTGACCCTGCTTCCGGGCTTTTCTTTTTTCAAACTTTCAAAACTTCGAATTGTAATGATCTTGTCTTGATGACAAAAGAATTATTTTATGATTTAAGAATGTTTGTGTAACAAGCTGTCAATTTATTATTTAGATTTTAAAAGTTAGGTCTAGCGCCAAAACGCACCACGGTCCGAATTGTCTCTGACACAATCCGCAAAATTAATTCTTTGAAAATTGCTCGCTCTTTACGTACGTAGGGAACCTAGGATGTTCCCGTTTGGTGAGCGTTCAAATGGAAGGGTGTTTGTACTGTGTGTAAAAGCTTGACAGCATTTGTGATGGTTTACGGGAGGCTTACTGTGCCTTTAAAATTAAAATGAGTGAGATTTAAAAAAAAATGTTTTTTTAAAAGAACTGAAAACCGGCAGGCTGTATATACTCTAGCTGTTAGTCTATGTGTTCAGATGGACGGATGTTAATCTTGCTCTATATATAAATCCTAGACAGTGTTATGTTGATTTAAGGGGCGTGACCTCACAGTGGTGAAGGCTTCCCCTGTAGGACACATTTGATGACTTGCTGAGCCACCCTCGTATGAGAATATTTTTACAAAAAACATTATGCAGGAAAATACATCGCCCTGAATGGTCATCTCAAAGTTAGAAGAGAGTGAGCACCATCAACATAGCATGTGCACACACACACAAACACGTATGCACACGCACACGCAAACACACACACACACACACAAACACACACACACACACACACACACACACACACACACACAAACACACACACACACACACACACACACACACACACACACACACACACACACACACAAACACACACACACACACACACACACAGACACACACAA
>NC_090258.1:1504691-1507191 GCF_037325665.1 Littorina saxatilis | reverse complement strand
CAGACAGACAGACAGACATACAGACAGACAGATGGATAGACAGAGAAAGAATTGGAAGAGAGTGAAAGCGACAGAGACGGAGTGAGATTCAGAGACAAAGAGAGATAGAGAAAGTAAACTGGAAAGACAGACAGAACCACAAATAAACAGACTGACAGACAGAATGCTGTGCTAACTAGGTATTTTTGTCCCCAGTTCCAGTGGCTCTTTGGGACACGAGGTGTTAACACGCTGAGAATAGACAGTCCAACTCACCCCCAAAATAAACCAACCCATATCCGCCACTGCCGTCAGTGGCGCCACGTAGCGCCCGTGCTTGTAGCGCCACCTGTCGGGGATTTCATGTCTGCGGTACACTGACAGGTTGGGGTGGAAATCCTTTAACTTGTTGTAAACCTGAAAACAATGAGACATGAGTATGAATCGTTTGGTGCCGCTTCTAAATTTCTAGTATGAAACTTAACGGAGATTAAGAAGGAATGGGAGAGAGAGAGGGGGGAGGGGGGGGGGGGGGGGGGTGTCATAACTACCGTCTTCTCAACAATTTAACATGTCACGATACCCTCTCTGATCGAACGTGTAAGTCACCAAAGATCTGTCTTGTTCATAGGATAACAGCATCCTTTTGCACACATTCAAACAGTCAATAGCTGGTTTTGTCTGGAGTTTTTTCTTCTCTTTTTTTCTTTTCTTCTTTTTTTCTGAATTTATTTTATCACTCACAGCTGTCAATCCGCGAAGCTAATTCAGCCTAAATTACAATGCTGCACAGGCAGAAATTCTGGTGGTTGATTTTTTTTGGCATGAATATTCAAGCCAATGCTTTCTGTGGTGATTTACGCGGTCTTTTGCACAGGAAGAAAGAGCGGAAGAGATTGGTTTGGCAATGGCCCACTGCGACCACAGTATGATCTCGTCCCGGAGAACAACTGCTGATGTGAGCATTTTACGCTGCATTTATACATTTACATATGAATGAAAGAATGAAATAAAGAAAGAAAGAAAGAAAAAAAGAAAGAAAGAAAGAAAGACAGGAGAAAGAATAACTGACAGAATGAATTAAAAGGATTGAAGAGAATGAACGAGGCATTAACTACAAAACAGAATATCTACAAAAGAAATGGACGTACGCGCACCTCATATAAACGACAAGAAAAGTAAGTGAGAGAACTGTACGCCTGGCACTTGACACAATAACAAGCGCTAAAATAAAAAAGCGAAGTTCTCCCCAAAAGAAGAGAAAATGGGTTAAGATCAATAGCAAATCGGATGAGACGAAAAACCGAGGTCCCTTCGTGTACACTACATTGGGGTGTGCACGTTAAAGATCCCACGATTGACAAAAGGGTCTTTCCTGGCAAAATTGTATAGGCATAGATAAAAAAAAAATGTCCACCAAAATACCCGTGTGACTTGGAATAATAGGCCGTGAAAGGTAGGATATGCGCCGAAATGGCTGCGATCTGCTGGTCGATGTGAATGCGTGATGTATTGTGTAAAAAATTCCATCTCACACGGCATAAATAGATCCCTGCGCCTTGAGTCCGAGTCTGGAGATACGCGCGCGATATAAGACTTCATATAACATAACAAATACAGACAAAGTATCGGGAATATCTCCTAAGTTTACTACATTCATACTTCAAACAGAGGGATGGTCTGAACTAACTATGGTGACAAAAACGATATTGGTGACAAAAATGACGACGACGATGATGATAATGATGATGATGATGATGATGATGATGATGATGATGATGATGATGACGACGACGACGACGACGACGACGACGACGACGACGATGATGATGATGATAAATGAATTATGTTACTGCTGATAGTAGCCTACAATCATGCAATGCCAATTGTTACAATGACCATCAAAACGACTTAAACCAACAGCCACATCGATCTGTCATAATCACCTCGTCTTCCTTGCCAGGTTTTGTGTAAATACTGGCCACAGCCACATCCGTCAACATGGAGTCATAATCAGAGTTCACTATGACGTCATTCAGGTCAATGATGCGGTTTCGATTGACTGACGTCATTCCGTGGTCAGAGACGATCATCAGGTTGACGTCACTCAAAGCGTACGTCGTTAAGCTCTCCGCAAGATAATCCATCATTGGATCAAGGTCACTGATAATCTGCATAAGTCGTTTGCTGCCTGGTCCGTATCTATGCCCCAGCGAGTCCGTTAATTCAAAATAAATTGCTGAAACAGACAGCGATCATAATTAGGTCAAGGACGTTGATGACTGCCCTTCCCGAACGTATTCCTAATAGTAACTGAGTACTGGTACTTCATTATTTCTCTTCATGCATAAATAGTGTCATCTTATGTTGTACTTGAGTTTAAACCCGTCCGTGAATGCTATGGGGACACAGTTGGTTGTGGTCTTGGCGATCGCATGATAATGCTTCGTCGCGATATAACCTTCGTGGTTGAAAACGACGTTAAACACCAAATAAAGAAAGAAAGATGATAATGCTTTCA
>NC_090258.1:1475316-1504491 GCF_037325665.1 Littorina saxatilis | reverse complement strand
ACGTACAAACACACACACATACGCACGCACGCACGCGCACACACACACGCACGCGCGCACACACACACACACAATCACATACTCAAGCACACAAACACAGAATTATAAACACAAACACACAAGCAAACACACATACAGACACACCCCCCCCCCCCCCACAAACACACACACACACACACACACGCACGCACCAACCCACTTCCCTTCTAGCAGTCATGTTGACCTGGTAACCTTGAACACGGTCTGTTTTTCTTCTCTCGTCTGCACGAGCAGCTTCCCCCGAGTCGCATCAACGATTAACAATAACCTGACAACCTGGCACTGAACTTTCCGACACACAGCCAGCCTTTCAACGTCAGTGTTTGGTTTATTAGCATTCTGTTCTCTCTCTCTCTCTCTCTCTCTCTCTCTCTCTCTCTCTCTCTCTCTCTCTCTCTCTCTCTCTCTCTCTCTCTCTCTCTCTCTTCTCTCTTCTCTCTCTCTCTCTCTCACACACACTCTCTCTCTCTCTCTCTCTCTCTCTCTCTCTCTCTCTCTCTCTGTCTCTCACACTCTCTTTCTCTCTCTCTCTCTCTCTCTCTCTCTCTCTCTCTCTCAATCTCTCTCTCTCTCTCTCTCACGTGTGCTTGCTTGCATGCGCGCGCGTCTGTCTGTCTGTCTGTCTGTGTGTGTGTCTGTGTGTGTGTCTGTGTGTGTGTGTGTGTCTGTCTGCCTGCTTGTCTGCCAGTCTGTCTGTCTGTCTGTGCGTGCGTTCGTATATGCTTCACTGCACGTCACTGTGTGTGCAAACGTGTGTGCTACCCCCCCCCCCTTCCCACCACCACCCCCACCCCACAACCCCTCGACTTGTTGCCACTCTATTCTCCATCACGCGGCAGCGACAAAATATCTGTTGTCGCCGCCTACCGGTGGCGTATGTTGACCGGCACTCACCAGGCCCCATGCCGATGAATATTCCCATCATGTCGCTGCTGTCGCTGTCTGTGGCGTATCCATGCCAGCCCGCCATCGGCATCCCATCTTCGCGCCGCATCGGGAATTCCCGCTTGTCCGGCTGGAATACAAATCACGAGTGTCTCGTTTTGTCAATGAGAAAAGCACTAGAGACGGGATAATGCTTAATTTGGCTTTTCAAGTTGGAGCCTGTTTGCAAACTGTTTTTACTGTGTTATTTGAAGTTGGCTTTTGATGTCGGAATCTGTTTGCAGAACACTCTTCAATATGTTTCTACGGTATTGTGTTGTGTGTAAAATATTATTAGGCTACCTTTCGGCCCAGGCTGGGAATACTAATGCCATGTGGATTGGTTATTATTACGTTTGGCTTTTGATGCGATCTCTGTTCAGTATGCTGTTACCTATGGTTTATGTAAAGGCGCAATGCTTGCCATGGAAACAGTTTATCTCATGACCAACAATTTATCAAAGTATTTTACAATTGATAAAATCATCCCTCCACTTGGTCATATACATGTACCAAAAGCAGTGTTTCTATACGTACTATATATTACCTTCCCCAGGCTCGGAAGTCGTCGCGATATAACCTTCGTGGTTGAAAACGACGTTAAACACCAAATAAAGAAAGAAAGAAAGGCTCGGAAGACAAATGGCATGTGTATCAGTTATTCAATGGGAAACCAAAGGGACACGGTTCAATAACCAATGAATGGTGCTTCATGTCCCACAGGTACTTTGCCTATTAGGGACTAGAGAATATAATTCCATACCGAGGGACAGGGTTATGCTACATTTGGCTATTTATGTTGGAAACAGTTTGCAATCTCTCTTCGTTATGCTGCTACGATATGGTTAATGTTCTTACCATGAAAACACTTCAGCTTAGCGTCTCAGATTTGGCCAGATCATCCCTCCACTTGGTCACATACCTCCACTTGGTCACATACCAAAAACAAGCCGCCTCATGGGTACTCTCTGTGCAAAGTGGTATGTTCTTATGATTCATCCACAAGTGTCAGCACATCAGCAGGCAGTCAGAGAGTTGAGTTTTGGTATGTATCAAAGCGGAGGGCTACATAAAGTCTTATCCCATGTATAGCCTGGCCAGTCGGAGATGGTGGACGCACTGTTTTGACGGGAAGAAGTACGGACAGACAGACAGACAGACAGACAGACAGACAGACAGACAGACAGATGGATAGACAGAGAAAGAATTGGAAGAGAGTGAAAGCGACAGAGACGGAGTGAGATTCAGAGACAAAGAGAGATAGAGAAAGTAAACTGGAAAGACAGACAGAACCACAAATAAACAGACTGACAGACAGAATGCTGTGCTAACTAGGTATTTTTGTCCCCAGTTCCAGTGGCTATTTGGGACACGAGATGTTAACACGCTGAGAAAAGTCCAACTCACCCCCAAAATAAACCAACCCATGTCCGCCACTGCCGTCAGTGGCGCCACGTAGCGCCCGTGCTTGTAGCGCCACCTGTCGGGGATTTCATGTCTGCGGTACACTGACAGGTTGGGGTGAAAATCCTTTAACTTGTTGTAAACCTGAAAACAATGAGACATGAGTATGAATCGTTTGGTGCCGCTTCTAAATTTCTAGTATGAAACTTAACGGAGATTAAGAAGGAATGGGAGAGAGAGAGGGGGGGGGGGGGGGGGGGGGTGTCATAACTACCGTCTTCTCAACAATTTAACATGTCACGATACCCTCTCTGATCGAACGTGTAAGTCACCAAAGATCTGTCTTGTTCATAGGATAATAGCATCCTTTTGCACACATTCAAAAAGTCAATAGCTGGGTTTTTTTTCTGTTTTTTTCTGTTTTTTTCTGGATTTTTTTCTTCTCTTTTTTTCTTTTCTTCTTTTTTTCTGAATTTATTTTATCACTCACAGCTGTCAATCCGCGAAGCTAATTCAGCCTAAATTACAATGCTGCACAGGCAGAAATTCTGGTGGTTGATTTTTTTGGCATGAATATTCAAGCCAATGCTTTCTGTGGTGATTTACGCGGTCTTTTGCACAGGAAGAAAGAGCGGAAGAGATTGGTTTGGCAATGGCCCACTGCGACCACAGTATGATCTCGTCCCGGAGAACAACTGCTGATGTGAGCATTTTACGCTGCATTTATACATTTACATATGAATGAAAGAATGAAAGAAAGAAAGAAAGAAAGGAGAAAGAATAACTGACAGAATGAATTAAAAGGATTGAAGAGAATGAACGAGGCATTAACTACAAAACAGAATATCTACAAAAGAAATGGACGTACGCGCACCCCATATAAACGACAACAAAAGTAAGTGAGAGAACTGTACGCGGAATCAATGACCTGGCACTTGACAGAATAACAAGCGCTAAAATAAAAAAGCGAAGTTCTTCCCCAAAAGAAGAGAAAATGGGTTAAGATCAATAGCAAATCGGATGAGACGAAAAACCGAGGTGTGCACGTTAAAGATCCCACGATTGACAAAAGGGTCTTTCCTGGCAAAATTGTATAGGCATAGATAAAAAAAAAAAAGTCCACCAAAATACCCGTGTGACTTGGAATAATAGGCCGTGAAAAGTAGGATATGCGCCGAAATGGCTGCGATCTGCTGGTCGATGTGAATGCGTGATGTATTGTGTAAAAAATTCCATCTCACACGGCATAAATAGATCCCTGCGCCTTGAGTCCGAGTCTGGAGATACGCGCGCGATATAAGACTTCATATAACATAACAAATACAGACAAAGTATCCGGAATATCTCCTGAGTTTACTACATTCATACTTCAAACAGAGGGATGGTCTGAACTAACTATGGTGACAAAAACGATATTGGTGACAAAAATGACGACGACGACGACGACGACGATGATGATGATGATGATGATGATGATGATGATGATGATGATGATGATGATGACGATGACGACGACGACGACGACGACGATGATGATGATAAATGAATTATGTTACTGCTGATAGTAGCCTACAATCATGCAATGCCAATTGTTACAATGACCATCAAAACGACTTAAACCAACAGCCACATCGATCTGTCATAATCACCTCGTCTTCCTTGCCAGGTTTTGTGTAAATACTGGCCACAGCCACATCCGTCAACATGGAGTCATAATCAGAGTTCACTATGACGTCATTCAGGTCAATGATGCGGTTTCGATTGACTGACGTCATTCCGTGGTCAGAGACGATCATCAGGTTGACGTCACTCAAAGCGTACGTCGTTAAGCTCTCCGCAAGGTAATCCATCATTGGATCAAGGTCACTGATAATCTGCATAAGTCGTTTGCTGCCTGGTCCGTATCTATGCCCCAGCGAGTCCGTTAATTCAAAATAAATTGCTGAAACAGACAGCGATCATAATTAGGTCAAGGACGTTGATGACTGCCCTTCCCGAACGTATTCCTAATAGTAACTGAGTACTGGTACTTCATTATTTCTCTTCATGCATAAACTAGTGTCATCTTATGTTGTACTTGAGTTTAAACCCGTCCGTGAATGCTATGGGGACACAGTTGGTTGTGGTCTTGGCGATCGCATGATAATGCTTTCACTCTTTATGAGAGTTTGCCCATCTCCCGTCCCTTGCTGCATTCACCTCGCCTGTCCCTTAATTGGGTCAGGTGCCCATTTCATCCCCTTTTTTCTAACACAAAATTAATCATGATAACAACTCAAAGGCCTTTATAGTTCAAATATTAAAAAACAAACAAACACACACACACACACAGACAGAGTACCGAAAACCACACATAAACACATTCTCATTACACATATACCAAGCGGACTGTGAAGCGCTAAATAATGATAAAACAAGTCGCGTAAGGCGAAATTACTACATTTAGTCAAGCTGTCGAACTCACGGAATGAAACTGAACGCATTATATTTTTTCACCAAGACAGTACAGCTTCGTCAATCCCCGCGAGAAGGAAATCGCTCACCTCCCACGTGCAAAACGCAGTGAAATTAACACGCCAGAATAGCGCGGTAGCGTCCCAGTCAGCACATCAACATTGCCCCAATATTGAGGCAACATTGCCGGTCACAGTGGCTCAATATTGAAAGTCAATATTGGATCAACATTGGAAGTGCAAATTTTTGCAATATTGAGGCAATGTTGGATTTCAATGTTGGATCAACGTTGGATTTCAATGTTGGAACAATGTTGGATTTCAATGTTGGATTTCAATGATGGATCAATGTTGGATTTCAATGTTGGAACAATGTTGGATTTAAATGTTGGATCAATGTTGGATTTCAATGTTGGAACAATGTTGGATTTCAATGTTGAGACAATGTTGGGGCAATATGGTGATAGCGTTGACAGTATTTGTTTTCATTGACATGCTCACAATTAAGCCTGTGAAAAAAGTTCATTCTATTTTGTTCTTTCAAAAATGAACTTTTTTCACAGGATTAATTGTGAGCATGTCAATGAAAACAAATACTATCAACACTATCACAACATTGCACCAATATTGCCCCTAGCATTTTATATAACTTTTAAAACCTATTCACATACTCTTTAAGATTAAAACTATTTCAAATGTGTTGCATTTGCATCCGGCATTTGAAAAGTTGAATGTGTGTGTCAAGAATTCATTCATACTATGGACAACACGTGGTGAAAAATATAACAAATAATTGACAGGGAAGGCGTCAGTACTTTAGCGACGTTCACACACACACACACACCAACACACAAACCCGTACATACTCACGAGGCCTCACACATGCACGCATATAACCACAAGCATGTAACATTTCAAATACACATACAATATTCCAGAAAA
The DNA here is from genome assembly GCF_037325665.1 of Littorina saxatilis. Lineage (NCBI taxonomy): Eukaryota > Metazoa > Mollusca > Gastropoda > Littorinimorpha > Littorinidae > Littorina > Littorina saxatilis. The sequence continues at coordinate 1,498,729 of NC_090258.1, read as the reverse complement.
CACACCTTCAAATATACTATCAAGCACACACGCAAGTCTCACTCAATTTTTAAGAACCGTATTCAGATCAAGGAGCAGTATAATTTTAATAGCCTTCTTAAATTTATATAATTTCGTGTATGTAGAAAGAGTCGATTTTCAAGGTTCAATTTAATTCAGGAATGGGAAAGCTACAGACACCCCCGACCCCATCACACACACGCTGTGTGTTGAGAAAAACTGTAGGATCCAGGTCTACACGGTCTCCGTCCAGCGGCGTCGCGGCGCCCGTGCCGGTCGTTGACCTCTGCAATAACTCGTCGAGGGACGTTGCTGCCGTAGTCGCTGTCGTCGCCGGTGATGTCGCCGCTGCCTGCTCTCTTGACAGTGGCCCATCGTCGCCCTGAAGTTCACGTATCAGAGCCAAAGTAGCAACATCGTGGCCCGGCTTTAGTTTGAGTTCCGTCACACTGGCACTCGTGGCATTTACCAGTGCGATGTGCGTGTCAAAACCGGCCTCCACCAAAATTTCTGCCACCGTAGAAGGGAGCTGTTTTACCCACTTGTCAAACTTGAATTTGGAACTGTCTCTGTCAGTCATTTTGCACTGCTGCGTATAAAATTTTTGAAGTAAAAAGAACTGAGTAAAAATGTCCAAGTCAGCTTTGCTGGCAAAAAACTTTGCTGCTGCTGCGCCGGTGTACAAAAGCTGACTGACTACACTGAATGCAAAAGCTAACAATCACATATCTAGGCGTAGGAATATTTTACTCAATAGGCCCTACACACACAACTGCCACACGATACAGGACCCCTCTCACGTGCAGCCCGACCCATCCGCCGAACACGCTACTCCAAGGTGTAACCCATCCCGCAGAAGGGACCGACTGCACGAGAGATTGGCGATTTCCTTGATTGGCGCATGCGTCGAAAGTCGTCTGACACCACAATCTTGCGCGAGCCCGCAATTCGCTGTGAGCCAACGTTTACTGTCTCGATCGAGCAACACTCGGTGACAGCTGCGCCCGCGGCGCAGCAAGAGATTGCCGATCGCGGTGTGGCGATGGAAGAAACACCGTTTGTGAGAGTGAGCTTGATATCCAACAATAAACCAATGTTGAGACAACATTGCCTCAATACTCCGTGCTGACTGGGGTATTGTGCTGAGCAGGAAAGCGCGCTTTTCTGTATTCTTGTTAACTTTCTGAGCTTGTTTTGAATACAACCTATCATATCTATATGTTTTTGGAATCAGGAAATGATAAAGAATAAGATGAAATCATTTTTGGATCGGTTTCTTAAATTTTAATCGTAAGACTAATTAATTTATTTTCGTTAATTGTGATCACATTTTAAGAGTAAACATGACAGATGTACCATATGTTTAGATTCAGAATGTGATGAAGAATACGATGCAATCAATTTTAAATCTGTCGTCGAAGATTACTTGACCAAAATTTCAACCAATTTGGTTGAAAAATGAGAGCGTGACAGTGCCGCCTCAACTTTCACGAAAAGCCGGATATGACGTCATCAAAGACATTTATAAAACAAAAACGAAAAAAAACCCGTCTGGAGATACTATACTCAGGATCTCTCATGTCAAGTTTCATGAAGATCGGTCTAGTAGTTTTCTCTGAATCTCTCTACACACACACACACACACACACACACACACACACACACACACACACACACACAAACACACAGACACACATACACCACGACCCTCGTCTCGATTCCCCCCTCTACGTTAAAACATTTAGTCAAAACTTGACTAAATGTAAAAATTGCTGTGCTGTGTAAACCAGCGTAACTGAACATTCTTCACACCTGCAACGCCGGCCCCCTCAAACTGCAGGTGTGACAGACTCTTGGTGATGGCGTCCCTGAAGCCTTCCATGCTGGGGATTCCCTTGTAGGGCCGACAGTACGTGGGGGTCACGCCGTGAATCGTCACCTCGCAGCCCGGCCAGTAGTACATGTAGCACGTGCGATTCTGAAACCAACCCAGCACATGATGTGAGAAACGAAGGGAAGTAAGCGCTCTAAATGCCTACGACATGTGCAATTAGAGTAAGTGAGAGTTATACGGAACCAGTCTCCTGGCGCCTAAGAGACTAACAAGCATTGAAATAAACAAAGGACTTTCATCTTATGTTAAATCTATCTTTACTCAAACTATGGAAAACTGTGCAGTCATGCGCAATTTAAAGGTTGCTTTCTTCCCGTACAATAATCTAGGCTTTTACGTAAGACCATTTGGACACATACACCATACACCATTCACCATACACCATACACCATACACCAGTATCTACCGCTTTGCTGCTTTGTGTGCAGAGCGGGCAGAATTTGTGCACACAAAAAATGTCGATAGTTGCAGCTACGTCAGTCTGCGAAACCACTTCAGCAACATGTGAGAAACAATGGGACGTAAGCGCTGGAAATGCAGACGACAGGTGCAATTAGGGGGAGTGAGAGTTATGCACACGACAGGTGCAACTGGGGGACGTGAGAGTTATGCATACGACAGGTGCAACTGGGGGACGTGAGAGAAATGCATACGACAGGTGCAAATAGGGCACGTGAGAGAAATGCATACGACAGGTGCAACTGGGGGACGTGAGAGAAATGCATACGACAGGTGCGACTAGGGGACGTGAGAGTTATGCATACGACAGGTGCAACTGGGGGACGTGAGAGAAATGCATACGACAGGTGCAACTGGGGGACGTGAGAGAAATGCATACGACAGGTGCAAATAGGGCACGTGAGAGTTATGCTGAACCAATTCATATTCTGGAACCTGAGAGACTAACAAGCATTGGAATGAACAAGCGACTTTCATATTATATTACATTATACGTTATTTGCGTGTTTGACCAAAATATGACATTTTACACAGATCGAGACAGTCATTGTTCTCCGAGACCGCGATAGCGGTCGAGGTGAACAATGACTGTCGAGATCTGTGTAAAATGTCATATTTTGGTCAAACACGCAAATAACATTTATGTATCGATCGAATTCCTTTCAGGTACTATGAATTTGTTGTTGTTTTGACGATTGAACGAGCACACACACACTGACATGCAATCAAACACATTTGCTTCATATTTGGGTGTTTCAGGTTGACCGAAACTTCCAAGGAACTACAAAACACACGTCATGTACTGACTTTGTTGTTGTTTTGACATTGAACAGCACACACACATGGAATCAAACACATGACGTACGTGTGTTTTGTAGTTCCTTTAAAGTTTCGGTCAACCTGAAACGCCAAATTATAAAGTTTTGTCGGCCTCTGACGTCACATGACTCAAAGAAGGGAAATCCAATCTCCAATCGATACATTTAGTTTTATTTCAACCAAGTAAAACTGGGGTTATGTGGTCATGTGCAATTTAAACCAGGTTGCTTTCCGTCCAAACATCGTGTCTGTCAGTACAGTCCAGGCTATGGCGTAAGACCATCGTGTCTGTCAGCACAGTCCAGGCTATGGCGTAAGACCATCGTGTCTGTCAGCACAGTCCAGGCTATGGCGTAAGACCATCGTGTCTGTCAGCACAGTCCAGGCTATGGCGTAAGACCATCGTGTCTGTCAGCACAGTCCAGGCTATGGCGTAAGACCATCGTGTCTGTCAGCACAGTCCAGGCTATGGCGTAAGACCATCGTGTCTGTCAGCACAGTCCAGGCTATGGCGTAAGACCATCGTGTCTGTCAGCACAGTCCAGGCTATGGCGTAAGACCATCGTGTCTGTCAGCACAGTCCAGGCTATGGCGTAAGACCATCGTGTCTGTCAGCACAGTCCAGGCTATGGCGTAAGACCATCGTGTCTGTCAGCACAGTCCAGGCTATGGCGTAAGACCATCGTGTCTGTCAGCACAGTCCAGGCTATGGCGTAAGACCATCGTGTCTGTCAGCACAGTCCAGGCTATGGCGTAAGACCATCGTTCCAGTTGGACACAAACAGACGGGCGCAGTGGCGTGGTGGTAAGACGTCGGCCTCCTAATCGGGAGGTCGCGAGTTAGAATCCCGGTCGCTGCCGCCTGGTGGGTTAAGAGTGGAGATTTTTCCGATCTCCCAGGTCAACTTATGTGCAGACCTGCTAGTGACTTCACCCCCTTCGTGTGTACACGCAAGCACAAGACCAAGTGCGCACGAAAAAGATCATGTAATCCATGTCGGAGTTCGTTGGGTTGTGGAAACACGAAAATACCCAGCATGCCTACTCAACGAAAGCGGAGTGAATGACTATGCTCTCAGGTTATAGTGTGGGGAACCCAAATGGGCAAACGAGCTCACACGTAACCAGAGCATTCTGGAACGCTGAAGAAGAAGGACACAAACAAAAACATCGGTAATGTTGTACGTTAGCGTTGTAAAGACAAAGCTCGCGATCTAGTGCCACTATTGAGTTATTTTAGGTACAATTCACTTTTATCAATGCAAAAAATAATTCTAGTGAAATTATATGACGTAAAGGGTTAAATTTATTTATACAACTCCTGCAATGCAACCGAGGGGTGGATTAAATCTAGTTGATTATTTTTAGACAAGTGAGAAATTAGAACGAACTACTTTGATTAAACCCAAAAATCACACGTGGATTATTCGAAGTAAGAATAAAGAGGGCTAAAAAATAATCAACACTAGAATTTATTTTTAGAACATTTGAAACCCAGACGATTGGACCCTGTTGCGGAAGAATACGTACAATGTTGACTCAAAACTGTAACAACAATGGCTGACGTGTATGCCTAGTCGACAGACAATGCCATTTGCTTTGTGTGTGTTTTTGTTGTTGCTTACTGTACATGACATACATTACGTGTAAAATCCAGTTCTTTAACAGGCAATAAACCTTGCAAATTTCAAGAAGCTGCAATCTGAAGCGACCTATCTCTGATTCTAGCAGACGATCTCTCCAATGTTTAACACAAAATCAGCAAACTCTAATGTCACATAGAACGTCCATTATATAGTGCAATGTTGAAATGAAGTTACCGGTCTGAAACATTTAGTCGTTTCTTCTGAGACAATCCTTGTTCTCTTATCATCTACAGATTTACCGCAGTCTTCACCACGCGAATTCACAACAGTCAGACTTTCGAACATGTATACAATCTACGTAGGCAAGTATGATACGTCATGACGTCATAGGATTCCTAGCATATTGACGTAATGCTAAACATCCGGTTATCCCGAGTTTTCTCTCGGTTATTTCCGTGGCTTCATGCGGAAAGGGAACCGTCGTCTGCAATCAACGACATGGACCATTCTGGTCCTTGCTGCTGACAAAAACATGATTTTAACACAGAATGTAATGTCAGAATAGCTATATAAACGCTATTGTGTTTTAATCGTAGCAATGGGGTGCGATATTTAGACGAGACAAGTATAATGCCGACGAGTCGGAGACTAAGAATAAAGTAAAAGAATAGGGACTATTTGAATGACGCGCATTTGACACTCTGAGTGATTAGGCTGAAATGAAATTGCCTACAAAATGTCGTCTGCATGACTGCATGTTCGACCCGTGTTGGTCGTTGTATAAATAGCTTAAACAATGACAACTCGTTGATTACTGGAAAATAAACCACTCGTGGGTATTTGCAGCCGCTTGGTAATTCACTCGTGTGCTCCGCACACTCGTGAATTACCAAGCGGCTGCAAATACCCACTCGTGGTTTATTTTCCAGTAATCAACTCGTGGTCATTGTTTAAGCTCTATAGTATCGTAAGTTCTGAGAACTTTTTTTTTTATTTGAGGAAATTACAATTCAAAAGTTTTGGGAAAGAAGAGTAGTTCGAACGCACACAGAGTGAAAAATCAATTTTCCAGAACCACAGTATGATCATTCTAATCAGCTAAATATCCCCGTGCTGCTAAGTGAAAGAGATAATTCTGCAGGCTGAAAATATCTCTTTAATATTTTGTGGAGAAACAAGCCATTCATTTGTTACCACTACCGCGTACCTACCTCTCTCCTTCAGTCTGTCTGGCTCTGTATCTCTTTCTCTCTCCCCCCTCCCCCCCAACCCCCTCTCTCTCTTTCTGCCTCATCCTTCTCTCTCTCTCTCTCTCTCTCTCTCTCTCTATCTCTCTCTCTCTCGTGCTCTCTCTCTCTCTCTCTCCCTCTCTCTCTCTCTCTATCTCTCTCTCTCTCTCTTTCTCTCTCTCTCATTCACTCTCTCTCTCTATCTCGCTCTCTCTCTCTCTTTCTCTCTCTCTCGCTCTCTCTCTCTCTCTCTCTCTCTCTCTCTCTCTCTCTCTCTCTCTCTCTGCACAAATACACGTTCACAGTAATCGCCATGCTGACCTGTTTGACGGCAGATACCCACAAGGGCTCTCCGCCTTCCCACCAATGAGGGTGGTACTGCTCCTTGTTGGAACCAATCAGAAACGACTCTCTCCGGCTGACGTCATACATAAAGTTTCCCGTCATGCCATGCTGCTCAGCGTGTAGACCTGGACAAGCGCGAAAGCAATGTTACCGTTAGTCTCAGAGAGATAGACAAGCAGAAAACCTTTTCACGGTTAGTCTATCACCCTCTCATAATTAAAAATTCTATTGTGTCGCTGATGGCTATCTGGAAAATCGAAGTGGAGGCGCATGAATAAGTGATCAAATCAGCGCGCTGGGATGGTCGAGACAAAGAAATAGTGCGTGTGAAAGAGAATTCGCCCGAGACGAGAGTTGGGGAGGAGTGGCTCGGTTAAAGGGGCCTAATCCTGCTATAAACTGGCTCGGTTAAAGGGACTAATCCTGCTATAAACTGGCTTGGTTAAAGGGGCCTAATCCTGCTATAAACTGGCTCGGTTAAAAAGACCTTATCCTGCTATAAACTGGCTCGGTTAAAGGGACCTTATCCTGCTATAAACTGGCTCGGTTAAAGGAGCTTAACCCTGTTCTAAACTGGCTCTGTTAATGGACATAATCCTGCTATAAACTGGCTCGGTTAAAGGGACTTTATCCTGTTCTAAACTGGCTCTGTTAATGGACCTAATCCTGCTATAAACTGGCTCGATTAAACGGGCTTAATCCTGTTCTAAAGTGGCTCTGTAAAAGAGACCTAATCCTGCAATAACCTGGCTTGATTAAAGGGGCCTACTTCTGAAATATACTTGGGATTAAAGGGATGTAAATTAACGGCACCTTATCCTGCGATAAAGTAGCTTGCTCCTTTAAAGGAACCTTAACACGCAATCCCTTTAAAGGAACCGTAACACGCAATAAACCGACTACATTAAAGGGGCATACTCTGACAATAAACAGTTTTAATCGCTCAAATACGTACACACTTGCATTTGATTTAGAAATAATGACATCACACACCAAGCATGCCTACATTGTGAACAGTACTTGAAAATTGCATTTATTGTCAACAAATCGTGGTGGTCACATAGACGACGATTCTCGTCTCCATCACAGCGTGATCCTTGTCTTGCGTCCCTAGCAATATGAGAACTGGTTGGCATTTGATGGATTTCGGATTCCATATCCCAAAACCCAACATATTGTATCTACTTCGCGTGTACACAGCAGTGGAAAGTCCGACGATAAAGAATCGTCTTTCTGGAGCCGAAAGGTCAGGCCTGCTCCATTGTTCAAATTGATTTAATTAAATACCGCAGTTATTTTGTTTTTTTTTATATACACATAAACACAACATAACATACAGCATACACAGAGTTTATCAACAAAGCGTATACACACGCACATACCTAGACAAGACACAGACGTAGACAGTAGGGTGGGTTGTTGAAAAGACAGGGGACATGGAAGGGGGGGTGGGGGGGGAAAACTGAGGTGAGGGGAGGGGGGGGGGAGGGTAACTGAGGTTGGGGGAGGGGAGAGGGGGTAGGTGGGGACGGTGGTCACACTTTAGCCTCCAAGTATACATGGGGTTTAATTATCGGCATAAAAGTACTTGTTTGTTTGTTTGTTTATTTGTTGCTTAACGTCCAGCCGACTACGCAGAGCCATATCAGGACGAGGAAGGGGGGATGAAGGGGGCCACTTGTCAAGCGATTCCTGTTTACAAATGCACTAACCCATTACTTGTGTCCCAGCAGGCTTTAGTAAAACTAAATTAATACCTACTGGAAGATTACCAGTTTCCAGTATGTTAAAATAGGCTTAACCTATCTACTGCTGGACTTACATCAGAACACTAACAGATTAAACTATACATGAATCGCGAGACAAGCGGCAAGAGAAGAGATTTTTGGAAAAAATACAGGTGAATGAGCAAGAAGGCAGAAAAAAGAAAAGAATTCATGAAGAAAAAGAGAGCATGACAGGAAAGAGGAACCAAAAATCTACCTAACAGCAAACTAGAAAGCTCCTGCGGTTCCAAAAACAGGAGGGGCCTTTAATTTCATAACCGCAGTGCCCCACTGCGGGAATAAAAGTACTGTATAACCTGTTATGAATAAATGGGTCAGGGGGTATCACATTCAAAAATTTTCATACGAAATCAATCAATACAATTATCCTATGGCATCAATGAAAAAAGTGTCTATACAAACACCAATCTTTTGCAAATTTACCATAATAATTATTTACACTAGCATTATACTTTTCGATCAAAAACCTTTGTTTAACAATTTTCACAAAAACATTTAGTGTTGGGACTGTCTTATTTAATTTGGCTCCAAACATACTTTGTTTGGCAAGGAGAATAAACAAATCAAAAACAGCATCCGTTTGAAAGTTGTCTAAATACCCTAAAATGACAAGCTCTTTTGACAAATTCAAATTACTGCAATGTGTGAAATTTAGGCATAACCATTCTGTGAAATCAGACCAAAAAAGCTAAACTCTTGAGCACTCCCAAAACAAATGTTCTAATGTTTCCTCTTCCTGTGTACAAAAGCTACATAGTGATGTGTCAGAAATTTTCATTAAAAATAACAGGCGTTGAGTGGGAAAAATTCTATGTAGTATTTTATATTGGAACCACCTCAGGTATGTGTCTTGTGTAGTTCGCCTTATTGTCAGAAATACCTTTCCAACATTTACATCAAAATTCAATAAATTAAAACATTTTTCCATGCACTGTAGATTGCCATGATTTTTCACAAGATGGGTATATATATGTTTTACTCCACCTTTAGCTATTTGTTTCCATACAACATCATCACCAATATGAAAAACATTGTTTAAAACTGCATCCAACTTTAATCTTTTATGAAAATTCTTAACTGAGCGCATAACGCCCTCGAAAAAAACAAAATTCAGTTGTAAATTTGGATGTTTCAATTTAAAATCGTTATATGACAAAAACCCATCGGCTCTCATCAAGTGACCGACTGTACTAATGCCGTTTTCCATCCAATTCCTGTTAAAAATAACCTTTTTATCTATGCAAATATGTACATTATAATACCGCAGTATTGATGCATGTTTCATTGCTGGTGCGTATAAACTACAGCACAGTAATAATTATACACAAAAATCAAGAAATGTTAAGTTATTGGAACTTTTAATTCATAGAAACGAAACATTCACACGAATATTGACATATCGGCCTTTAAAGTGCTCCAACAAGATAGACAACAGACAAGAATATTGACATATCGGCCTTTAAAGTGGTCCAACAAGATACACAACAGACAAGAATATTGACATATCGGCCTTTAAAGTGGTCCAACAAGATAGACAAGAGACAAGAATATTGACATATCGGCCTTTAAAGTGCTCCAACAAGATAGACAACAAACAAGAATATTGACATATCGGCCTTTAAAGTGCTCCAACAAGATAGACAACAGACAAGAATATTGACATATCGGCCTTTAAAGTGGTCCAACAAGATACACAAGAGACAAGAATATTGACATATCGGCCTTTAAAGTGCTCCAACAAGATAGACAACAGACACGAATATTGACATATCGGCCTTTAAAGTGCTCCAACAAGATAGACAACAGACAAGAATATTGACATATCGGCCTTTAAAGTGGTCCAACAAGATAGACAACAGACACGAATATTGACATATCGGCCTTTAAAGTGGTCCTACAAGATAGACAACAGACAAGAATATTGACATATCAGCCTTTAAAGTGCTCCAACAAGATAGACAACAGACAAGAATATTGACATATCGGCCTTTAAAGTGCTCCAACAAGATAGACAACAGACAAGAATATTGACATATCAGCCTTTAAAGTGCTCCAACAAGATAGACAACAGACAAGAATATTGACATATCGGCCTTTAAAGTGCTCCAACAAGATAGACAACAGACAAGAATATTGACATATCAGCCTTTAAAGTGCTCCAACAAGATAGACAACAGACAAGAATATTGACATATCGGCCTTTAAAGTGGTCCAACAAGATGCACAACAGACAAGAATATTGACATATCGGCCTTTAAAGTGGTCCAACAAGATAGACAACAGACAAGAATATTGACATATCGGCCTTTAAAGTGCTCCAACAAGATAGACAACAGACACGAATATTGACATATCGGCCTTTAAAGTGCTCCAACAAGATAGACAACAGACAAGAATATTGACATATCGGCCTTTAAAGTGGTCCAACAAGATAGACAACAGACACGAATATTGACATATCGGCCTTTAAAGTGGTCCTACAAGATAGACAACAGACAAGAATATTGACATATCAGCCTTTAAAGTGCTCCAACAAGATAGACAACAGACAAGAATATTGACATATCGGCCTTTAAAGTGCTCCAACAAGATAGACAACAGACAAGAATATTGACATATCAGCCTTTAAAGTGCTCCAACAAGACAGACAACAGACAAGAATATTGACATATCGGCCTTTAAAGTGCTCCAACAAGATAGACAACAGACAAGAATATTGACATATCAGCCTTTAAAGTGCTCCAACAAGATAGACAACAGACAAGAATATTGACATATCGGCCTTTAAAGTGGTCCAACAAGATACACAACAGACAAGAATATTGACATATCGGCCTTTAAAGTGCTCCAACAAGATAGACAACAGACAAGAATATTGACATATCAGCCTTTAAAGTGCTCCAACAAGATAGACAACAGACAAGAATATTGACATATCGGCCTTTAAAGTGCTCCAACAAGATACACAACAGACAAGAATATTGACATATCGGCCTTTAAAGTGCTCCAACAAGATAGACAACAGACAAGAATATTGACATATCGGCCTTTAAAGTGGTCCAACAAGATAGACAACGGACAAGAATATTGACATATCGGCCTTTAAAGTGGTCCAACAAGATAGACAACAGACAAGAATATTGACATATCGGCCTTTAAAGTGGTCCAACAAGATAGACAACAGACAAGAATATTGACATATCGGCCTTTAAAGTGGTCCAACAAGATACACAACAGACACGAATCGATGATAACTGATACTGTGACCTATAACTGATACTGTGACCTATAACTGATACTGTGACCTATAACTGATACTGTGACCTATAACTGATACTGTGACCTATAACTGATACTGTGACCTATAACTGATACTGTGACCTATAACTGATACTGTGACCTATAACTGATACTGTGACCTATAACTGATACTGTGACCTATAACTGATACTGTGACCTATAACTGATACTGTGACCTATAACTGATACTGTGACCTATAACTGATACTGTGACCTATAACTGATACTGTGACCTATAACTGATACTGTGACCTATAACTGATACTGTGACCTATAACTGATACTGTGACCTATAACTGATACTGTGACCTATAACTGATACTGTGACCTATCTTAGATTGTGTCTGTTGTGTACGTTTATCTCAATTCTATACGGAAACTAGCAGACGATCAGTCTGAAAATCAGAAACTTAGTGCGACCCTGGACCCGCTCTTTTCAGGTTTAGGGCGTCGTGGGACCCCGTTCAAGAAATTCTAGTACGTTTTTTCGGGTTCTATCCTGTGCATAGGACAATCTGGGGCGCCATGCAAAAAGTAGTGCAGTGACACAGTTGATTTTTGGTGTGCATCCAAGCGTTTTTCGTTTGTTTGTTTGTTTGTTTGTTTGTTTGTTTGTTTGCTTAACGCCCAGCCGACCACGAAGGGCCATATCAGGGCGGTGCTGCTTTGACATATAACGTGCGCCACACACAAGACAGAAGTCGCAGCACAGGCTTCGTGTCTCACCCAGTCACATTATTCTGACACCGGACCAACCAGTCCTAGCACTAACCCCATAATGCCAGACGCCAGGCGGAGCAGCCACTAGATTGCCAATTTTAAAGTCTTAGGTATGACCCGGGGGTTCGAACCCACGACCTCCCGATCACGGGGCGGACGCCTTACCACTAGGCCAACCGTGCCGGTTCATCCAAGCGTAAGACTGTTTTAATCACGTGTACACATCTGGTCAGAATTGTCGAGATCAGCATGATCGCTGAAGCCTCACATTAATTGGACGAAGCCTACTTTACGAAACTGACTGCACGCAGCTTTAGCTTTGATTCTTTGGTAAAAAGACTTCAAAAAGTCTTCGAGAAGTCGACTTCTGGTTCAATGAAGGACAACCTTAAGACGAGAAGGATGGTAGCTTTACGGAGACAAACTCGTGAATAAGGAATCCGAGACACGGAAATCAGCGGCAGCCACAAGCCAGCGATTGGGTTTGTCAGAGGGACGGTTTGATTACCCTCGGATGATTTATTCACCGCGCGTAAAAACCAAAAAGTCCGCATCGTGGGAGACACAATTTCATTGAATCAGAATATATTGTCTGCGTCGAGCTACGAGGAAAATATACGATGTTTCACCTTTCCGGGGGGTATAACAAGATCGTAAATTGAAAGTCAAAAGAACCAGATTTTGTTTCGTAGTCAAAGTAGTGAGGAAATGTCATTCAGTGTTGTATAATTGCAACAAAAAAACCCAGCTGGTGCTGGAATGAATTGCTATGTCTGAACACTTGTCCACTGAATTGGATCTGTGAAGATGGTTTAAGATATTATTTAAGAAAGAAAAAGCATGAAAATCTGTCGAATCTATGAGAGAAAAAAAGTCAGTTTTGTTATGAAGACTAACAACATAATTTGATATTTATCTATCTTTCTATCTGTCTGTAAATCTGTCTGCCCCTGCATCGTTCAGTCTATCTATCTGAAAAAAAGGTTGCTGTACCCGCCCTGAAACACTCGCAGCCACGCCCCCCCCCCTTCCCTCTCTCTCTCTCTAACTCTCTCTCTCTCTCTGTCTCTCTCTCCCTCTCTCTCTGTCTCTCTCTCCCTTTGTCCTCTCTCTCTCTTTGTCCTCTCTCTCTCTTTGTCCTCTCTCTCTTGCTCTCTCTCTCTCTCTTTGTCCTCTCTCTCTCTCTATCTCTATCTCTGTCCTCTCTCTCTCTCGCTCTCTCTCTCTCTCTCTCTCTCTCTCTCTCTCTCTCTCGGACCTTTATTATTCTCTGTCTACATCAATGACTTACCATTACACATATCCTCTGGACAGTGTGATATGATAGCTGATGATACTACTATTCATACCTCAGGTGATGATATTACTTCGGTAGTCGACACGCTTCAGAAGTGTGTCGATGATGCTGTAGAATGGACGCATTTAAACCACATGTCTCTCAATCCAGAAAAAAACAAAGTATATGCTAATTACTACGCGTCAAAAACGACAAGTCATGTCGGAACCAAAGAAGTGCATTTCTGTTGATAGTCAGCTGATAAACGAGATTAGTGAACACAAAATTTTGGGTGTAACTATTGACAACAATCTAACATGGGGCCCTCATGTAAGTAACTTATGTAAATCTACAGCAAAAAAAGTTCATCAGTCTGCAAAGATTAAACATTTTCTAAATTTTGATGCGCGCAGAACATTTTTTCAAGCGCATGTGCAGTCTGGAATAGACTATGCATCAACCCTTTGGGATTCTGCAAGTGATGCAGCTTTAAGACCCCTAAAATCTTTGCACAGACGCGGAGTAAAAGTTGTTCTGCTGAAAAACAGCACCCTCTCTAATCATGACTACAAAAAAGCTGAAATTCTTCCACTTTCATCCAGACTAGCGTTTAACATGGCAAGGTTTATGCATAAAATAGTTTTTGGACATGTACCAGACTATTTAACTCAAAGAATATTATAAACTGAGACTTCATCAAGCCGCACGAAGAAACTAAATGTTCCCCTCCCTAGAATTGACTTGTATAAAACTAGTCTGGCATACTCAGGTCCATTTCTGTGGAATGTTTTACCAGTTTCTCTCAGACAGCCACTTTCTGTTGCCAGTTTTAGAAGACATACTTTTGTGTATATGCTTTCATCGTCGTGTGGCACTTAATGCCGCGATCAGGTCCTGCTGTTTGATAAGTACATGAAGATCTACTAATATAATCATTTCAGGTTGTTTTTTTTATTTTTTTCTCTCTCTGTTTACGTTGTTCTCTTCATGGATTTTGCACATACATTATGATTATGTGTACAATGTGTACATGTGTGTGTGTGTGTGTGTGTGTGTGTGTGTGTGTGTGTGTGTGTGTGTGTGTGTGTATGTGTGTGCGTGCGTGTGCGTGTGTGTGTGTGTGTATGTGTGTGTGCGTGTGTGTCTGTGTGTGCGTGTGTGTCTGTATGTGCATGTGTGTCTGTGTGTGTCTGTGTGCATGTGACCGTGTGTGTCAAAGTGTGTGTTTTAATGTATACCATTACCAATGACCATGTTGGCATGTATGCTATGAACATTTTTTTTCTCTTTGTCTGATTTAATAACCATGTTTTTATGTTTTTGTTTTGCTTCTTCTTCTGCTTTAATATTATGCACTGCTTAGTTAATTCCCTCTTGGGCGAGGGCTGGATGAAAAAAGATCTTTGCTGTATCTACTCCATTACCCTCGAAAAATAAAGTTGGTTCGTTCGTTCGTTCGTTCGTTCGTTCGTTCGTTCTCTCTCTCTGCATCCTCTCTCTCTCTCTCTCTCGCTCTCTCTCTCTCTCTCTCTCTCTCTCTGTCCCCCTCTCTCTCTCTCTCTCTTTCTCTCTCTCCCTCTTTGTCCTCTCTCTCTCTCTCTCTCTCTCTCTCTCTATCTTTCTCTCTCTCCCTCTTTGTCCTCTCTCTCTCTCTTTGTCCTCTCTCTCTTTCTTTCTCTCTCTTTCTCTCGCTCTCTCTCTTACTCTCTCTTTCTCTCGCTCTCTCTCTCTGTCTCTCTCTTTGTCCCCTCTCTCTCTCTCTCTCTCTCTCTCTCTCTCTCTCTCTCTCTCTCTCTCTCTCTGACCCCCTCCTCCTCCATCAAACCTTTCCCAGACACACACACACTCACACACACCAAACACACACACACACACACACACACACACCAAACACACACACACACACACACACGCACAGAAGAACTGTCACGCCCTTACCTGTCATCAAGCTGTAGTAATTGGGATAAGACAAGGTCGGGAAATCCGGTATCAGATACTTGGGTCTCGCTCCCCTGTTGATCACTTTCCGGAATCCAGGAAAATCATAGTCACTGTGCTCCAAATAGTCGTACCGGAACCCATCCAACAGAATCAACAGCAGCCTCTGGTGCGGCTGAGCGGCGCTTTCCTCAAAGGTTACTTGATACTGCACTTCCGCCAGCGCATGCGCAAGAAAGGAGAGAAGGCAGGCGATGAAGGGAGGTAAGGCACAATAATGTCTCCGGGCCATTTCGGAAGAATTTCCTGAGAAGCTGAATATCTAAGTGCTGCGCGGTGAAAGCAGAGCTGTGAGTGTAGGTATGGCGACCTGGAACAGAGGAGAGAGAAAACGGTTCAGTACAGATGTGACACTGACAGAACAGTATTCAAGACAATCTTAAACAGGTGAGATGAGGCAGAGCGCTGTTTAGAGATCTGATAAAGAAAGGGAAGTAAGCGCTCTAAATACCATACGACGTTGTATATTAGAGTAAGTGAGAGTTATTCGGAACCAGTCTCCTGGCGCTTGAGAGAATAACAAGCATTGAGGCTGGAGTATACACCTGAGAGAATAACAAGCATTAAGGCTGGAGTATACACCTGAGAGAATAACAAGCATTAAAATGAAAAAGCGACTTTCAACCTCTATTACTCCATTACACATGTCGTATGCATTTAGAGCGCTTATTTGCCTTTGTTTATCAGATATCAGTATTCATTTTGCGTGCAGAAAAACTTAGCCTACTATAGTTGTGGCCCAAATGCTACAGGTGGGGGAAAACATAAAGTGCACTGACGCTGGCTTGAGCACACACAGTTCATGCACACAACGGATTTGACACAAAACAGCTTGCGAATGCACGCTCTTGCTCACTTTCGCATGCACACATTCACAGAAAGAGATATGAAGGGCTTGGCACACACACACACACACACACACACACACGTGCGCTCACACACATACACACACACACACACACACACGCTCACACACACGCACACACACACGCACACTCTCTCTCTCACACACACACACATACACACACATATACACACACACACACACACACACACGCTCACACACACGCAAACACACAAACACACTCTCACACACACACACACACACACACACACACACACACACACACACACACACACACACACACACACACACACTGCCTCTCTCTGACATGTGTACATCAGTGTGCTAATTAGAACAGAAAACATTAGCACTAAAACTTTTCCGAAGACATCAGTTGAGACCAGTAGCCTACAAACGTTTTGCTTTTAATCTCACCACTTCCTCGTTGTCACTCTCTTCGTTTAATTCTACTGCGCATTAAGCTGAGTGCTGATTGAAATACACGGCACAACAACTGACTAAACAATAGACGACCCAGTTTTATATTGATCAATCTATCACCCGCCATTATCCGACAACCAGGATATATGTCTTTCTCGTCTGAAAACAAGAGTTCATTTATGTATGACTTATCTAGAACGAGTTTTTACCGTGATAGGCCCAAAGGAAACTGGTTTAAAGCATGGAGACTGCCATGAAAGTGAAAAAGGTCACTGACGTGCACCTGTCCCGGAAAACCAGATAGGTTGTTAGGGCTGTAAAAAAACTATAAAGCAACCAGCCATTTTAAACGAGTTTTTACTGAGATAGACCCACACGAAACTGGTTTAAAGCATGGAGACGGCCATGTTAACTGAAAAAAAGACACAAACGTGCATCTGTCACGGATAGCCATTTATATTGGGGACCATACCAAAAATAAAAATAATAAAAAATTAAAAAATAAACCAACCAACTAAAAAGGAATTCTATCATCAGACAGAAGGATGGAAAGTAATGCCGATCGTTAGCAAGTCAGTTGCCTGCTAGCGATCATGACCTTATCACAACAAGGAAGACCACGCCGCAGAAAGAAGTCCACAGCTCGCTCCGCTGTCGATGCACGTGCTATAAGACAATGCCGGGGTAGAGGAATCCGAGACTCCCCATGGAAAAGATACTAGTCGGGCAATGTTCAAAGTATGGCCTATATAAGCTATACCACGCCCAAGGGAAGGTAAGCATGACGCGACGGGCTTCGACGAGATGGATGGGTGAAGGTTTTTTAGCAAGGAGAGAAAGAATATTGATGACACAGTCCAGCCAGACGGGACCAGACACAGTGCTTACGACACGCTGATACATAACCAGTTTGGGTCATGTTTAACAAAAAGGGCAGAATATACCTGCGCAGTTTCAGCGGCACAGACGACGCACTGCATATTATTGATGCTACGATAGGGATTATGACGACTACTTGGCCTGTTTTCCTTTCACGCAACGTGTAGCGGGCTGGGATAATCTGCAGTGCGTCGTCTGTCCTGCTCAAGTTATATAGGTGAGCGCCAGGCCTTAGCGTTGTAAATTCACAGCTCTCAGACTCCACTGCAATTTAGGCCCTTAAATGTTGCAGAAACTGCTCTTAAAAGCATAAGGAGTCCATTAAGATACCTTTGAAGGTAAGGAATAAACTGTACAGATGCCTTTTATTTACATGTGTTTTAGAAGGAAATTATCCGCACAGCCAATTTTTGTTTAAGGAAGGGAGGCAACTCTGTCGATATCACGTATATTTTCTCGTCCTTTTTTTCAAATGACCAAATGAATTAGACTGACTATTTCAGACCTGGCCAGACTGTTACAGGGGATAAGACCACCCCTCTACTTGGTCGCATATCAAACAGCAACAGCATTACTGCGTTTTGTGCATAGTGAGGATTTTAATGAATGAACTTCTTTAAATGCCACATTCTGACTGCCCACAGCAAGCACTCAGGATGCTGATTGCTGGTGTGTGTCCAAGTGGAGGGCTGGACTAGTCCTGTGTCACAGTGGAGGGCTGGACTAGTCCTGTGTCACAGTGGAGGGCTGGACTAGTCCTGTGTCACAGTGGAGGGCTGGACTAGTCCTGTGTCACAGTGGAGGGCTGGACTAGTCCTGTGTCACAGTGGAGGGCTGGACTAGTCCTGTGTCACAGTGGAGGGCTGGACTAGTCCTGTGTCACAGTGGAGGGCTGGACTAGTCCTGTGTCACAGTGAAGGGCTGGACTAGTCCTGTGTCACAGTGGAGGGCTGGACTAGTCCTGTGTCACAGTGGAGGGCTGGACTAGTCCTGTGTCACAGTGGAGGGCTGGACTAGTCCTGTGTCACAGTGGAGGGCTGGACTAGTCCTGTGTCACAGTGGAGGGCTGGACTAGTCCTGTGTCAAAGCCTGGTCAGATAAGCACAACAGTTTTCACGGGAAGGGTTGTGCCCTTCATCGGGAATTTGCGAAAAAGACAGGTCCACCCTGCGTATCTATACAAGGTCACCCTGTTTTGGGGGATTCCTATAGACCCTATCGGTATTCCAAGATATCGTTAGCTTTCACAAGCTTCAGAGCATAGCAAAGCATGTGGTACAGCTATCTTGTGCGAGCTGCAAAAACCGAGGTTTGAAGTTCTCGCGACGTTCAAAGCATAACAAATAGCGTGCCTCGCGGATATCTCCGCGAGAGCTGCTCATATCCCGAAAAGGTCCGTGAGAGTTACCTTTTCTTAGCTTGGTCATACAAAACAGCTACGATGAAATGAAGGTATTCGATCTGCGAAGTTTACCCTTTCCTATTGTTCTTCGGTTTAATTCTTTGAAGAAAAACAACTGCTGGGGAGAGAAAGTCAAGTGTGTTCTAAACTCAGCACATGCGGTTGGCAACGATGTGTTTGAACGCTTCCCTTCAGTTCTACTGAACTGCCAACACTATGGAAATATGACACAGGCCAACACTATGGAAATATGACACAGGCCAACCCTATGGACGTTTAGAGTGTCCACATCTTTAAAAAGAAATATATGACACAGGCCAACCGCTGCTTGCAACGAATCTGAAACATGAGATTTGTTGTCAATTCTTAAGGCCATCTCATATGAGAGAGAGAGAGAGAGAGAGAGAGAGAGAGAGAGAGAGAGAGAGAGAGAGAGAGAAGGGGGAAGAGAACTTGAAGAGAGAGAGAGAGAGAGAGACAGACAGACAGAGACAGACAGAGACAGACATAGGGAGACAGAGAGAGAGTGAGAGAGACACACAGAGAGACACAGATGGAGACACAGAGAGAGAGAGAGAGAGAGAGAGAGAGAGAGAGAGAGAGAGAGAAAGCGAGAGTGAGATAGAGAGACAGAGACAGAGAGAGCAAAAGAGAGAGAGAAAGCAACAAAAGAGAGAGAGCAACAAACACGAGAGCGAAATAGAGAGAGAGAGCTAGGACAAAAGACAGACTAGCGAAAGCCTGACAGCAAACAGATAAGGGAGACACAGCACACACATCGCGATGGTTGCACGTTATACGCGCTAACATTACACCTGACCCAGTCCCCAGGCCGACAAACTTGTTTTGTATCCTCCGCTAAGCGCTGTTTCTGCCCTGATTCCGTGCAAACAAACACGCTATGGACATTGCTGGATGACTCCTGACAGCGGAGAGAAACTCGTTATTTTCTGTATACTCTGTATTTCTGTGGAGGGAAAGACAGAGCCTGTTTAGTGACGGGCGTGATGAGAGACCTGCGGGTCACACAAACGCGCGCGCACACACGCACGCACGAACGCACGCACGAACGCACACACACACACACACACACACACACACACACACACACACACACACACACACACACCTTGCACAATCAAGTTCCGCTCCCTAACACCGCCACATATCGCTCAACCGCGCACGTCACTCAAATATCAATGTATTAAACGGTGAAAGCAGTTCAAGCCTTTCCCAGCAACTCTATCCACCCCTCCCTACCGTGTGAAGCGAAAAGTCACATGAAGACCGACACTGTTGTCGTCAACAAACAACTTTCAAAGAGGACACTTTTGTTCAAAGAAGAAAGACAGACCTGAGTTTCTTGGGTGCACGCGCGATTTGTGATCTGTAATGCTGCCAACAAAGACCTTTGAATAAACAAACGGTTGTCTAACAAAGAAAGAGATGACGTCCCAATGAGAATGGGAGCCGGTCGGGCTTTCTTACCAAGTCATGGCTGATCTATAAACGAGCATTAGACCAGAAAAAGGTTTTGAAAAGAATAGAAAACGGTAAGGTCTTTTGGGTACATTTAAGCTGAGCTCTAAACAAACAGAAAAGCAGACAACGTTTTGAGAAAGAATGGAGTAAAGTAAGGTTTTCTAGGTGCGTTAGGCTGAGCTCTAAACAAACAGAAAAGCAGACAACGTTTTGAGAAAGAAATAGAGTACAGTAAGATTTTCTAGGTACGTTAGGCTGAGCTGTATATGGATGTATAAGAGCAGAAACCGTTCCCTTTGAAAGGATACTAGTGATCTGACCGTTTGAGGGGGAGGTTATGGCGAATTTGACGAATCTGAAGACTCTGAAGAAATGCAATGTATTGCATGTAGACACACACGACACGATTCGCTCGAAAACGCACCACAAGTATGGTTGTCAATTAAATCAAAGTGAGTGAATGCGCTTCAGGGCGCTGCTTCTCTACAGTGTTCAAAAGAAAAAGTCGTCTAGAAGCGCCGCTTGGCGGCGCGGCAAGACGGATCGCTCCCTCTTTGACGCGGCGGTCTAGTAACCACATCACGTACACCAACAAGGGAAGTCACCCAATGGAAGTAACCAAACCCAACAATCACGTAGAGCGCTCTATACACTTAATTCAGATTTCAAAAGACTTTCTTTTGCAAAGTGTAGGCAGTCCTCTTGCGCGGTATCATTATTTGTAACGCGGAATCTGAAAGGAAATCTTTGGAAGCGATCTGATGGCCTGTTTTCTCGAGTATTGCTCCTGTTAAGACACCGTCATTCCTACGCTTACTATCCTATTCACCGACACGGATCTGTGGTCCAGGCTTGACCGAGGACTAAGAGCATCCGTCCACTTGACCAAGGACTAAGAGCATCCGTCCACTTGACCAAGGACTAAGAGCATCCGTCCACTTGACCAAGGACTAAGAGCATCCGTCCACTTGACCAAGGACTAAGAGCATCCGTCCACTTGACCAAGGACTAAGAGCATCCGTCCACTTGACCAAGGACTAAGAGCATCCCTCCACTTGACCAAGGACTAAGAGCATCCGTGCACTTGACCAAGGACTAAGAGCATCCGTGCACTTGGACCTGAAGCAATCGACACGCCTGGTTGCTTTCTGTGCAGTTTATGCTGCGTTAATTCCGTAAAGTAGCATACGTGCATTTACCAAATTATTTCAACAAAACATTCAACATATAAAGCAAGCAGGTTGTTGTTTTTTGACATGTGATTGAGGTGAAGGGTTGAACGAGTTGAAATGCAGTAATCCGGCGAAATCGGGTTTCATAAAAAAAAAATGTTTTAAAGGTTTCAGTCGGCCGACTGTGCCTCTTCACACGGGGAGTTGCCTGATTACAGTGCTACCCTCCCCCAGCACAAAGTTCGGACATCAGGACCGACTGTGCCTCTTCACACGGGGAGTTGCCCGATTACAGTGCTACCCTCCCCCAGCACAAAGTTCGGACATCAGGGCCGACTGTGCCTCTTCACACAGGGAGTTGCCCGATTACAGTGCTACCCTCCCCCAGCACAAAGTTCGGACATCAGGGCCGACTGTGCCTCTTCACACAGGGAGTTGCCCGATTATAGTGCTACCCTCCCCCAGCACAAAGTTCGGACATCAGGGCCGACTGTGCCTCTTCACACAGGGAGTTGCCCGATTATAGTGCTACCCTCCCCCAGCACAAAGTTCGGACATCAGGGCCGACTGTGCCTCTTCACACGGGGAGTTGCCCGATTATAGTGCTACCCTCCCCCAGCACAAAGTTCGGACATCAGGACCGACTGCGCCTCTTCACACGGGGAGTTGCCCGATTACAGTGCTACCCTCCCCCAGCACAAAGTTCGGACATCAGGGCCGACTGTGCCTCTTCACACAGGGAGTTGCCCGATTATAGTGCTACCCTCCCCCAGCACAAAGTTCGGACATCAGGGCCGACTGTGCCTCTTCACACGGGGAGTTGCCCGATTACAGTGCTACCCTCCCCCAGCACAGAGGGCCCCAAAGGGTTTAATATCGTGATCGTGATTGGCGTTTTTTTACCTTTCTGTGACCGTGATTGCCGAAATTTCCATTTCTGTGATCGTGATGGGACTTTGCCCGTGATCCGTGATGACAAAAAAAATCAAGTCTCGTGATCGTGATCGTCATTTGTTTTCGTGATCGTGATGGGCATTATTGCAAAGCATTTTATTTTCAACGAACATTTTTCACAGCTGTATCACTCTATGATCCTCTATTCGTCAAGGTGTTTGTGATCGTGAAAACAAAAATGAAGGTAACGGTGATCGTGAAAGCTAAAATTTCCCTTCCCGTGATCGTGATGATACCCCCCCTTTGGGGCCCTCAGCACAAAGTTCGGACATCAGGACCGACTGTGCCTCTTCACACGGGGAGTTGCCCGATTACAGTGCTACCCTCCCCCAGCACAAAGTTCGGACATCAGGACCGACTGTGCCTCTTCACACGGGGAGTTGCCCGATTACAGTGCTACCCTCCCCCAGCACAAAGTTCGGACATCAGGACCGAGGTGCACTAGAAAGGTACCAACCGGTCAGGAGCCAGCCGGGGTGTTAGATTGCTTTTAATTGAGATTTGTTGTGGTTTCAACAAATCAGACCCCGTGGTTTGTTCTCTACGGTTTAGGTGGCACCCACTTTTGGTTCGTGCACCTCAGCACATCAGTCGAGTTAAAGATCTTCTACTGCTAGCGTAGCAGTAGAAGATCTTTGGTCGAGTGACGAGGTAGGGGTCAAGCTGGCAGTGTGATTGCCGCGAGTCCATGAAACCGCCCCTGGAAAGATCTGTGGTGATGCAAGTGCTGCTTACACCAGAAGGAATGTTCCTTTAAACAATAGAAGCCGGAAATATTTTCTACGTACGCTAAAGCTGATCTATATCTATAATGTGCAGAAGTGCA
>NC_090258.1:1449169-1475116 GCF_037325665.1 Littorina saxatilis | reverse complement strand
TTGTCCTAGACAGCTGTACTTTCGTTGGTGTTTCTTCTTGACAAATCTTTTTGGATAATCTCTTTTTATGCCGGAAAAGATCACGACACGATGTCGCGAAGACGTAGACTTATCAAGACTGGTAAAGTTGTATCGAAACAAAAAGAAGACACTGTCTGGTTGATTCACATTGATATTCTGCATTCAACGTCAAACTCACAGTACAGGAGTGGTCGTGTTTTTCCCTTTTAAAATGTGTTTGCACGAAGGTGACTTCTAAAAAATAAATAAATATATATTAGTAAGCTGAAAAACACATCAATTTTGGAAACAAAGCGGTCACAGAGTGCATAAGTATCGAATAAAGGAATCGCACTTCATGACGAAGGAAAGGTCGGACAAAAATACAATACGGGTTCTTTCTTGCGCAACTTGAGTTTCTTCATTACGACACATTTTCTGCACCTCTGCACATTATAGATATAGATCAGCTTTAGCGTACTTAGAACATATTTCCGGCTTCTATTGTTTAAAGGAACATTCCTTCTGGTGTAAGCAGCACTTGCATCACCACAGATCTTTCCAGGGGCGGTTTCATGGACTCGCGGCAATCACACTGCCAGCTTGACCCCTACCTCGTCACTCGACCAAAGATCTTCTACTGCTACGCTAGCAGTAGAAGAGCTTTAATTCGACTGATGTGCTGAGGTGCACGAACCAAAAGTGGGTGCCACCTAAACCGTAGAGAACAAACCACGGGGTCTGATTTGTTGAAACCACAACAAATCTCAATTAAAAGCAATCTAACACCCCGGCTGGCTCCTGACCGGTTGGTACCTTTCTAGTGCACCTCGGTCCTGATGTCCGAACTTTGTGCTGGGGGAGGGTAGCACTGTAATCAGGCAACTCCCCGTGTGAAGAGGCACAGTCGGTCCTGATGTCCGAACTTTGTGCTGGGGGAGGGTAGCACTGTAATCGGGCAACTCCCCGTGTGAAGAGGCGCAGTCGGTCCTGATGTCCGAACTTTGTGCTGACCTCCTGTGCTGGGGGAGGGTAGCACTGTAATCGGGCAACTCCCCGTGTGAAGAGGCACAGTCGGTCCTGATGTCCGAACTTTGTGCTGGGGGAGGGTAGCACTATAATCGGGCAACTCCCCGTGTGAAGAGGCACAGTCGGCCCTGATGTCCGAACTTTGTGCTGGGGGAGGGTAGCACTGTAATCGGGCAACTCCCCGTGTGAAGAGGCACAGTCGGTCCTGATGTCCGAACTTTGTGCTGGGGGAGGGTAGGCTAGCACTATAATCGGGCAACTCCCCGTGTGAAGAGGCACAGTCGGCCCTGATGTCCGAACTTTGTGCTGGGGGAGGGTAGCACTGTAATCGGGCAACTCCCTGTGTGAAGAGGCACAGTCGGCCCTGATGTCCGAACTTTGTGCTGGGGGAGGGTAGCACTGTAATCAGGCAACTCCCCGTGTGAAGAGGCACAGTCAGCCGACTGAAACCTTTAAAAAATTTTTTTAATGAAACCCCGATTTCGCCGGATTACTGCATTTCACTCGATTACTGCATTTCAACTCGTTCAACCCTTCACCTCAATCACATGTCAAAAATCAGCAACCTGCTTGCTTTATGTGTTGAATGATTTGTTGAAATAATTTGGTAAATGCACGTATGCTACTTTACGGAATTAACGCAGCATAAACTGCACAGAAAGCAACCAGGCGTGTCGATTGCTTCAGGTCCAAGTGCACGGATGCTCTTAGTCCTTGGTCAAGCCTGGACCACAGATCCGTGGCGGTGAATAGGATAGTAAGCGTAGGAATGACGGTGTCTTAACAGGAACAATACGCGAGAAAACAGGCCATCAGATCGCTTCCAAAGATTTCCTTTCAGGTTCCGCGTTACAAATAATGATACCGCGCAAGAGGACTGCCTTCACTTTGCAAAAGAAAGTGTTTTGAAATCTGAATTAAGTGTATAGAGCGCTCTACGTGATTGTTGGGTTTGGTTACTTCCATTGGGTGACTTCCCTTGTTGGTGTACGTGATGTGGTTACTAGACCGCCGCGTCAAAGAGGGAGCGATCCGTCTTGCCGCCAAGCGGCGCTTCTAGACGACTTTTTGTTTTGAACACCGTAGAGAAGCAGCGCCCTGAAGCGCATTCACTCACTTTGATTTAATTGACAACCATACTTGTGGTGCGTTTTTGAGCGAATCGTGTCGTGTGTGTCTACATGCAATACATTGGATTTCTTCACAGTCTTCACATTCGTCAAATTCGCCATAACCTCCCCCTCTAACGGTCAGATCACTAGTATCTCTTCAAAGGGAACGTTTTCTGCTCTGTTACATCTATATACAGCTCAGCCTAACGTACCTAGAAAACCTTACTGTACTCTATTTCTTTCTCAAAACCTTGTCTGCTTTTCTGTTTGTTTAGAGCTCAGCCTAACGCACCTAGAAAACCTTACTGTACTCTATTTCTTTCTCAAAACCTTGTCTGCTTTTCTGTTTGTTTAGAGCTCAGCCTAACGCACCTAGAAAACCTTACTTTACTCCATTCTTTCTCAAAACGTTGTCTGCTTTTCTGTTTGTTTATAGCTCAGCTTAAACGTACCCAAAAGACCTTACCGTTTTCTATTCTTTTCAAAACCTTTTTCTGGTCTAATGCTCGTTTATAGATCAGCCATGACTTGGTAAGAAAGCCCTACCGGCTCCCATTCTCATAGGGACGTCATCTCTTTCTTTGTTAGACAACCGTTTGTTTATTCAAAGGTCTTTGTTGGCAGCATTACAGATCACAAATCGCGCGTGCACCCAAGAAACTCAGGTCTGTCTTTCTTCTTTGAACAAAAGTGTCCTCTTTGAAAGTTGTTTGTTGACGACAACAGTGTCGGTCTTCATGTGACTTTTCGCTTCACACGGTAGGGAGGGGTGGATAGAGTTGCTGGGAAAGGCTTGAACTGCTTTCACCGTTTAATACATTGATATTTGAGTGACGTGCGCGGTTGAGCGATATGTGGCTGTGTTAGGGAGCGGAACTTGAGTGTGCAAGGTGTGTGTGTGTGTGTGTGTGTGTGTGTGTGTGTGTGTGTGTGTCGTGTGTGTGTGTGTGTGTGTGTGTGTGTGTGTGTGTGTGTGTGTGTGTGTGTGTGTGTGTGTGTGTGTGTGTGTGTGTGTGTGCGTTCGTGCGTCACTAAACAGGCTGTCTTTCCCTCCACAGATTTATACAGAGTATACAGAAAATAACGAGTTTCTCTCCGCTCTCAGGAGTCATCCAGCAATGTCCACAGCGTGTTTGTTTGCACGGAATCAGGGCAGAAACAGCGCTTAGCGGAGGATACAAAACAAGTTTGTCGGCCTGGGGACTGGGTCAGGTGTAATGTTAGCGCGTATAACGTGCAACCATCGCGATGTGTGTGCTGTGTCTCACTTATCTGTTTGCTGTCAGGCTTTCGCTAGTCTGTCTTTTGTCCTAGCTCTCTCTCTATTTCGCTCTCGTGTTTGTTGCTCTCTCTCTTTTGTTGCTTTCTCTCTCTCTTTTGCTCTCTCTGTCTCTGTCTCTATCTCACTCTCGCTTTCTCTCCCTCTCTCTCTCTCTCTCTGTCTCTGTCTCCATCTGTGTCTCTCTGTGTGTCTCTCTCACTCTCTCTCTGTCTCACTGTGACACAGGACTAGTCCAGCCCTCCACTGTGACACAGGACTAGTCCAGCCCTCCACTGTGACACAGGACTAGTCCAGCCCTCCACTGTGACACAGGACTAGTCTAGCCCTCCACTGTGACACAGGACTAGTCCAGCCCTCCACTGTGACACAGGACTAGTCCAGCCCTCCACTGTGACACAGGACTAGTCCAGCCCTCCACTGTGACACAGGACTAGTCCAGCCCTCCACTGTGACACAGGACTAGTCCAGCCCTCCACTGTGACACAGGACTAGTCCAGCCCTCCACTGTGACACAGGACTAGTCCAGCCCTCCACTGTGACACAGGACTAGTCCAGCCCTCCACTGTGACACAGGACTAGTCCAGCCCTCCACTGTGACACAGGACTAGTCCAGCCCTCCACTGTGACACAGGACTAGTCCAGCCCTCCACTGTGACACAGGACTAGTCCAGCCCTCCACTGTGACACAGGACTAGTCCAGCCCTCCACTGTGACACAGGACTAGTCCAGCCCTCCACTTGACACAGGACTAGTCAAGCCCTTCACTGTGACACAGGACTAGTCCAGCCCTTCACTGTGACACAGGACTAGTCCAGCCCTTCACTGTGACACAGGACTAGTCCAGCCCTTCACTGTGACACAGGACTAGTCCAGCCCTTCACTTGGACACAGGACTAGTCCAGCCCTCCACTGTGACACAGGACTAGTCCAGCCCTCCACTGTGACACAGGACTAGACCAGCCCTCCACTGTGACACAGGACTAGTCCAGCCCTCCACTGTGACACAGGACTAGTCCAGCCCTCCACTGTGACACAGGACTAGTCCAGCCCTCCACTGTGACACAGGACTAGTCCAGCCCTCCACTGTGACACAGGACTAGTCCAGCCCTCCACTGTGACACAGGACTAGTCCAGCCCTCCACTGTGACACAGGACTAGTCCAGCCCTCCACTGTGACACAGGACTAGTCCAGCCCTCCACTGTGACACAGGACTAGTCCAGCCCTTCACTTGGACACACACCAGCAATCAGCATCCTGAGTGCTTGCTGTGCGCAGTTAGAATGTGGCATTTAAAGAAGTTCATTCATTAAAATCCTCACTATGCGACCAAGTAGAGGGGTGGTCTTATCCCCTGTAACAATCTGGCCAGGTCTGAAATAGTCAGTCTAATTCATTTGGTCATTTGAAAAAAATGACGAGAAAATATACGTGATATCGACAGAGTTGCCTCCCTTCCTTAAACAAAAATTGGCTGTGCGGATAATTTCCTTCTAAAACACATGTAAATAAAAGGCATCTGTACAGGTTATTCCTTACCTTCAAAGGTATCTTAATGGACTCCTTATGCTTTTAAGAGCAGTTTCTGCAACATTTAAGGGCCTAAATTGCAGTGGAGTCTGAGAGCTGTGAATTTACAACGCTAAGGCCTGGCGCTCACCTATGTAACTTGAGCAGGACAGACGACGCACTGCAGATTATCCCAGCCCGCTACACGTTGCGTGAAAGGAAAACAGGCCAAGTAGTCGTCATAATCCCTATCGTAGCATCAATAATATGCAGTGCGTCGTCTGTGCCGCTGAAACTGCGCAGGTATATTCTGCCCTTTTTGTTAAACATGACCCAAACTGGTTATGTATCAGCGTGTCGTAAGCACTGTGTCTGGTCCCGTCTGGCTGGACTGTGTCATCAATATTCTTTCTCTCCTTGCTAAAAAACCTTCACCCCTCCATCTCGTCGAAGCCCGTCGCGTCATGCTTACCTTCCCTTGGGCGTGGTATAGCTTATATAGGCCATACTTTGAACATTGCCCGACTAGTATCTTTTCCATGGGGAGTCTCGGATTCCTCTACCCCGGCATTGTCTTATAGCACGTGCATCGACAGCGAAGCGAGATGTGGACTTCTTTCTGCGGCGTGGTCTTCCTTGTTGTGATAAGGTCATGATCGCTAGCAGGCAACTGACTTGCTAACGATCGGCTGACCTCCATTACTTTCCATCCTTCTGTCTGATGATAGAATTCCTTTTTAGTTGGTTGGTTTATTTTTTAATTTTTTATTATTTTTATTTTTGGTATGGTCCCCAATATAAATGGCTATCCGTGACAGATGCACGTTTGTGTCTTTTTTTCAGTTAACATGGCCGTCTCCATGCTTTAAACCAGTTTCGTGTGGGTCTATCTCAGTAAAAACTCGTTTAAAATGGCTGGTTGCTTTATAGTTTTTTTACAGCCCTAACAACCTATCTGGTTTTCCGGGACAGGTGCACGTCAGTGACCTTTTTCACTTTCATGGCAGTCTCCATGCTTTAAACCAGTTTCCTTTGGGCCTATCACGGTAAAAACTCGTTCTAGATAAGTCATACATAAATGAACTCTTGTTTTCAGACGAGAAAGACATAATTATATCCTGGTTGTCGGATAATGGCGGGTGATAGATTGATCAATATAAAACTGGGTCGTCTATTGTTTAGTCAGTTGTTGTGCCGTGTATTTCAATCAGCACTCAGCTTAATGCGCAGTAGAATTAAACGAAGAGAGTGACAACGAGGAAGTGGTGAGATTAAAAGCAAAACGTTTGTAGGCTACTGGTCTCAACTAATGTCTTCGGAAAAGTTTTAGTGCTAATGTTTTCTGTTCTAATTAGCACACTGATGTACACATGTCAGAGAGAGGCAGTGTGTGTGTGTGTGTGTGTGTGTGTGTGTGTGTGTGTGTGTGTGTGTGTGTGTGTGTGTGTGTGTGTGTGTATGTGTGTGAGAGAGAGAGTGTGTGTGAGTGTGTGCGTGTGTGTGAGCGTGTGTGTGTGTATGTGTGTGAGCGCACGTGTGTGTGTGTGTGTGTGTGTGTGTGTGTGTGTGTGTGTGTGTGTGTGTGTGTGTGTGCCAAGCCCTTCACATCTCTTTCTGTGAATGTGTGTGTGTGTGTGTGTGTGTGTGTGTGTGTGTGTGTGTGTGAATGTGTGTGTGTGTGTGCCAAGCCCTTCACATCTCTTTCTGTGAATGTGTGTGTGTGTGTGTGTGTGTGTGTGTGTGTGTGTGTGTGTGTGTGTGTGTGTGTGTGTGTGCATGCGAAAGTGCGCAAGAGCGTGCATTCGCAAGCTGTTTTGTGTACAATCCGTTGTGTGCATGAAGTGTGTGTGTGCATGACCTGTGTGTGCATGACCTGTGTGTGCATGACCTGTGTGTGCATGACCTGTGTGTGCATGACCTGTGTGTGCATGACCTGTGTGTGCATGACCTGTGTGTGCATGACCTGTGTGTGCATGACCTGTGTGTGCATGACCTGTGTGTGCATGAAGTGTGTGTGCATGAACTGTGTATGCATGAAGTGTGTGTGCATGAACTGTGTATGCATGAAGTGTGTGTGTGCATGACCTGTGTGTGCATGACCTGTGTGTGCATGAAGTGTGTGTGCATGAACTGTGTATGCATGAAGTGTGTGTGCATGAACTGTGTATGCATGAAGTGTGTGTGCATGAACTGTGTATGCATGAAGTGTGTGTGCATGAACTGTGTATGCATGAAGTGTGTGTGCATGAACTGTGTGTGCATGACCTGTGTGTGCATGAAGTGTGTGTGCATGAACTGTGTATGCATGAAGTGTGTGTGCATGAACTGTGTATGCATGAAGTGTGTGTGCATGAACTGTGTGTGCATGAAGTGTGTGTGCATGAACTGTGTATGCATGAAGTGTGTGTGCATGAACTGTGTGTGCATGAAGTGTGTGTGCATGAACTGTGTGTGCATGAAGTGTGTGTGCATGAACTGTGTGTGCTCAAGCCAGCGTCAGTGCACTTTATGTTTTCCCCCACCTGTAGCATTTGGGCCACAACTATAGTAGGCTAAGTTTTTCTCGGCACGCAAAATGAATACTGATATCTGATAAACAAAGGCAAATAAGCGCTCTAAATGCATACGACATGTGTAATGGAGTAATAGAGGTTGAAAGTCGCTTTTTCATTTTAATGCTTGTTATTCTCTCAAGCGCCAGGAGACTGGTTCCGAATAACTCTCACTTACTCTAATACACAACGTCGTATGGTATTTAGAGCGCTTACTTCCCTTTCTTTATCAGATCTCTAAACAGCGCTCTGCCTCATCTCACCTGTTTAAGATTGTCTTGAATACTGTTCTGTCAGTGTCACATCTGTACTGAACCGTTTTCTCTCTCCTCTGTTCCAGGTCGCCATACCTACACTCACAGCTCTGCTTTCACCGCGCAGCACTTAGATATTCAGCTTCTCGGGAAATTCTTCCGAAATGGCCCGGAGACATTATTGTGCCTTACCTCCCTTCATCGCCTGCCTTCTCTCCTTTCTTGCGCATGCGCTGGCGGAAGTGCAGTATCAAGTAACCTTTGAGGAAAGCGCCGCTCAGCCGCACCAGAGGCTGCTGTTGATTCTGTTGGATGGTTTCCGGTACGACTATTTGGAGCACAGTGACTATGATTTTCCTGGATTCCGGAAAGTGATCAACAGGGGAGCGAGACCCAAGTATCTGATACCGGATTTCCCGACCTTGTCTTATCCCAATTACTACAGCTTGATGACAGGTAAGGGCGTGACAGTTCTTCTGTGCGTGTGTGTGTGTGTGTGTGTGTTTGGTGTGTGTGAATGTGTGTGTGTCTGGGAAAGGTTTGATGGAGGAGGAGGGGGTCAGAGAGAGAGAGAGAGAGAGAGAGAGAGAGAGAGAGAGAGAGAGAGAGAGAGAGAGAGAGAGAGAGGACAAAGAGAGAGAGAGAGCGAGAGAAAGAGAGAGTAAGAGAGAGAGCGAGAGAAAGAGAGAGAAAGAAAGAGAGAGAGGACAAAGAGATAAAGAGAGGGAAAGAAAGAGAGAGAGAGGACAAAGAGAGAGAGAGAGAGGGGACAAAGAGAGAGAGAGAGAGAGAGAGAGAGAGAGAGAGAGAGAGAGAGAGAGAGAGAGAGGGAGAGAGAGGACAAAGAGAGAGAGAGTAAATAAGTACGAAGAACTCTTTGTCTGAGTTTGTAGTTTTATTTACTCAAAACAATGACCACAACATCTGAAACGACAGAGAAAGGAAAGTTACTAAAAGGATGAAAGTAACCCTTGAACTAGATGAAGTGAAGATAAACTGTAATTACTTGGAGTAAACTAAAAGGCAACAATATCTACTCACAATAAGAAATGATTTAGCCACCATGCGTGTATGGTACGTTTGACAGGAAGTGACTTAAAAGGGAAACACAGGAAGTGACTTAAAAGGGAAATCTCCCCAAATACATACATATTACTCTACGCCCCCCCAAGTCTTTTGAGGGTCATGAAAAAGACTGATTTTGTCTAGGAAGTTCTGTCCGTGGGTAAATAAATTGTAGACCTGAAATGACGAGAACAAGTTAAGCATCATTAAAGTGAAACTGAGATGAAAAGTATAAAATGTCAGTTACTTGAGCTAAATGAAGTGAACAAATAAATGAAAGTAGTGGAGGTATACATAACCAAGGTGAATGAATGAGTTTAAAGGAAAATGAAAAGTTCTGCGGCCGGCAGTGTCGAACTCTCTTAAAGTCAATCTCTGTATCTGGCAGGGGTTTTGATTTGTCTGCCAGACCGTGTGATGACCGGCGCATGTGGAACTCCTTCAAAGAGGGGTGGACGTGGCTCTTGCACTGGCTGGGACGTAGGCTGTGTGGCTTTCTTAGGGGTGTGGAGAGGAGCCGGCTGCATAGTAGTGTCGGGGCCGTCTTTAGGCAGGTCAGGTGGTGCCTGAGGGTCGGGAGTGGTGGCCTGGCCCTCTTGCGGCAACGCTGCTGGGATAATGTCAGCATGTTTCTGGGCCCATGAAGGAGTGATGGGCCCAGGGACAGTCAGCAAGGGTGTGCGAGCGATGACAGGGAGGTATTTACGGAGGAATTTCCTGTTCCGCAGGGTCACTCGCCCAGAACCGTCAACTCGAATCACATACTGGTCGAACTGGCGTACCTCGACAACAATGCCGGTTTTGTCCTATTTTGTGGGGTCCGGTTTTATTCTGGATGCGGACGTGGTCACCGATAACAAGGGGGGGAAGAGGGCGGGTGTGGGCAGAGAGGCGCTCAGCTGCTCGCATGTGCCGGTTTCTTAGTGCCTCCTCCCTGTTGGCCATTGTCTCTCGCCAGGTCAGGTGTGGCTGGTATTTCCCGGGATGGATGGGGATGAAGTCTCTGATAGCTCGCCCGAAGATGCACATGGCGGGAGAGAGCTGTGTGTCATGATCAGGGGTGTTTCTGTATTGCAGTATGGCGCGCTGGAATTTGTCGGTGTCAAGGGAGCCGTGGCTGTCAGTGTTGTCAGTGATGAGACGTTTCACAGTCTTTACGCCGACCTCTGCACGGCAATTGCTGTGTGGGAATGCGACTGAGGAGAGGCGATGACTCACACCCCAGTTGCGGAGGAAGGCGGACGTTGTTGTGGATGTGAATTCTGGTCCGCCATCCGACGTCAGTTCGTCGCTGATGCCGTATGTTACAAATGTGCTTCGGAGAACGGAAACTAGTCCCGTTGCGCCATCGGAAGCCCGTTCAACAATAGGCCAGTTGCTGTAGCGGTCGACAATGACCAGGTAGTTGTGTCCACGGTAATGGAAGTAGTCAGCGACGATGCACTGGAAGGGGTAGGCTGGGGTTCTGGGTGGTGTAGGGGGTGCGTTAGGCTGGGGTTCTGGGTGGTGTAGGGGGTGCGTTAGGCTGGGGTTCTGGGTGGTGTAGGGGGTGCGTTAGGCTGGGGTTCTGGGTGGTGTAGGGGGTGCGTTAGGCTGGGGTTCTGGGTGGTGTAGGGGGTGCGTTAGGCTGGGGTTCTGGGTGGTGTAGGGGGTGCGTTAGGCTGGGGTTCTGGGTGGTGTAGGGGGTGCGTTAGGCTGGGGTTCTGGGTGGTGTAGGGGGTGCGTTAGGCTGGGGTTCTGGGTGGTGTAGGGGGTGCGTTAGGCTGGGGTTCTGGGTGGTGTAGGGGGTGCGTTAGGCTGGGGTTCTGGGTGGTGTAGGGGGTGCGTTAGGCTGGAGTTCTGGGTGGTGTAGGGGGTGCGTTAGGCTGGGGTTCTGGGTGGTGTAGGGGGTGCGTTAGGCTGGGGTTCTGGGTGGTGTAGGGGGTGCGTTAGGCTGGAGTTCTGGGTGGTGTAGGGGGTGCGTTAGGCTGGGGTTCTGGGTGGTGTAGGGGGTGCGTTAGGCTGGAGTTCTGGGTGGTGTAGGGGGTGCGTTAGGCTGGGGTTCTGGGTGGTGTAGGGGGTGCGTTAGGCTGGGGTTCTGGGTGGTGTAGGGGGTGCGTTAGGCTGGGGTTCTGGGTGGTGTAGGGGGTGCGTTAGGCTGGGGTTCTGGGTGGTGTAGGGGGTGCGTTAGGCTGGAGTTCTGGGTGGTGTAGGGGGTGCGTTAGGCTGGGGTTCTGGGTGGTGTAGGGGGTGCGTTAGGCTGGGGTTCTGGGTGGTGTAGGGGGTGCGTTAGGCTGGGGTTCTGGGTGGTGTAGGGGGTGCGTTAGGCTGGGGTTCTGGGTGGTGTAGGGGGTGCGTTAGGCTGGGGTTCTGGGTGGTGTAGGGGGTGCGTTAGGCTGGGGTTCTGGGTGGTGTAGGGGGTGCGTTAGGCTGGGGTTCTGGGTGGTGTAGGGGGTGCGTTAGGCTGGGGTTCTGGGTGGTGTAGGGGGTGCGTTAGGCTGGGGTTCTGGGTGGTGTAGGGGGTGCGTTAGGCTGGGGTTCTGGGTGGTGTAGGGGGTGCGTTAGGCTGGGAAGGGGCCATGCGATTGCACTCTGTGCAGCGTGTACGCAGTTCGGTGATGGCGGGTGTCATGCCTGGCCAAAAGAAAGACGACTCCGCTCGAGAGCACATTTGGGAGACGCCTTGGTGAGCAGAATGCAGGGCTTGTAGGACTGCTGCTCGGAGTGCACGGGGTATGATGATCCTGTCGTGGTAAAGTATCACTCCGTCGAAACTAGTGAGGTGTTCGCGGAACTGAAAGTATGGGCGCAGATCATCAGGGAGTGCGTTGCGGTTTTCGGGAAAGCCGTTTTCGATGACTTCAATCAGTTGTCTCATGGACTGGTCGCTGGTTGTAGCCAGTCTGATGTCATCCCATGTGACTGATTTGATGATGTCAGCCGAGGCCACTGTCGTTTGATGACAGACCTGGGTCCAGTCATCAGAGTCGGGTTGAAGTGTGGCGAGGAAAGGCCTGGACACCAGGGCGGGTACCGTCTGCTGAAGACTGGCCACTATGTCATCAGGAAGGTGCAGAGGGCTGGCTTGGCTGACGGGGTGGCGTGAGAGTGCGTCAGCTGCAGCATGGCGTATTCCTGGGACGTGCACAATGCGGTATCTGTATCGGAGGGATTTCTCCTTCAGGTTGCGGAGGCGTGGGTTGGGAATGTCGTCCAGACATCGGTCTCCGAACACTTTGAGCAGTGGTTTGTGATCAACGGCAAGAATGAGATCGGAGCAGCCGAGGGTGAAGTGGCGGGCCTTGTCGAGTGCGTCAACCACGGCCAGGGCCTCACCCTCGACAGGCGCATACCTTGATTCAGCCCCGGTGGTGAAGCGGGAACCGACTAATGCGACCTTCCAGCCCGCCCTGCAGCAGAAGGGTTTTGTAGGGGTGCAGGTGCAGTGTTTTTGGAAGAGCCAAAAGCCGATGCCGTCTTTGCTCCAGTCGGTGGCAAGGCAGGTTGGTCTGGATTTGTCGAAGATCTCCACCCCTTGATGTATCTCGTTGATGATGAGGGTTTTGGAGTCTTCAAACAAGCGGTCGAGCTCATCAGTCCATGAGAATGGGGTGTCTGGTTTGAGGAGCCGACGGAACGGCAGGAGCCGATCTGTTGACGCAAAGGCGTAGGAGACCTGGTTGATCAGTCCAAACCAGCTGCGCACATCTGTTATATTCTTGGGCTTGGGGAAGTTTTGGATCGCCTCCAAGAAGCGGGGGCAGGGTCTCACTGAAGTGGGTGTGATCTCGAACCCCGCAAACTCGACAGTGTCTTTGGCGAATGTGAACTTGGAGGGGTTCAGGGTGACACCGTTGTTTCCGCAGACATCGAGCCAGTGAACTGCCTGGAAGAAGGCGTCTTCAATAGTATCGGACCACATCAGTGTGTCATCCGTGCACTTGGTCTTGTTGGGGATGTCTGCAACAATCTCGTCAAAGCTCCGGCTTTAACCGTCGCCTGATGATATGTAACCTTGTGGAGCCACACGATAGCGGTAACGTCCCCAGGGGGTGATGAACGTTGTGAGGTGGCGGTCGCGTTCATCAAGCGCGATGCTGTGGTACCCATTCCACGCGTCGAAGACTGTCTTGCGTGTGTGGTGGGGGACCGCTCGTGCTTGGTGGAAAGGGGACTGCGTGTGGTGGGTCTCCCGTACAGCGTGGTGGTTCAATGGTTGTAGGTCCACTGTGCGACGGGGTTTTCCAGACTTTTTAGGACAGATGACCATTTTATGGCACCATGTTACTGGGGTGCCAACCGGTACGGGTTCGATGACGCCAAGCCGAACATCCTGATCCAGGCCAGCTTTGACATCGTCTTGCCAGTGGATTGGGACTGGGATCGGAGTGTGGTAGGCCACGGGGTGAGCGTCAGGGTCAACCATGAGGCGAAGGGGTGGGCCTGACATCATTGGGAGGGGCTGGTGCTCGCACGTGTTAAATGAGCTGGCCTTGTAGTAGTCCAGCAGCCATTTCTCCAGCTTCTCTCTGTTGGCTTCTGTTGCAGGAAAAGGCAGTTGGTTTGGAGGGGGCGGCGGGGCCTGGCGTCGTGGACAGTCGCATGTGGGGGGCTGTCGCATGTCAGGGGCTGTGGGTTGCGGCACTGATGACGAGTTCACTGTTGTGGGTGGAGAGGAGTGAACGTCTCCGACTGTGGGAAAAGTCTGAGGGATGACGCCAAGTGCGATGCAGGTTTGTTTTGATAGGAACAGCGTGTTGATGTTGTCCGAGATGTAAACGATTTGGCGCGTGTCGTATGATGTGTTAGTGGGGGATCTGCCGGATATCCTCAGAATGAGAGCGCCCAAGATATCGATGCCTCGGTTGTCCGCAGCCTTCATTTTCATGGTGACAGGGAGGAGGTGCCGTTTCTGAAGGCCGAGTTTGGGGAGCAGTGCCGAAGTTGCGAGGCATGATTGGCAACCTGTGTCCGCCATGGCGGAGTAAGAGATTGTTGGTGTGGGTCGTTTGAAAGGGGCCTCGAGGCCAAGTGATTGGATGTCAGAAGGGGTGGCTTGTATGGCAATGTTGAGGAAGGGGTGGGGGTCAGAAGCCCGGCGGTTCCAAGCGTCACAGAATTCATCGTAGACGTGGTGTTCCAGGACGACCTTGCCGCTGGCGATCGGACATTGAGTGTCGACAGAGCAGAGGGTGTCATGGAGAGACGAGGTGCCATCATGAGGGGTCCCTGGCCTTTGCTGAGGGTGTCGAGCATTGCGGCGGCAAACACTTTCGTAATGATGAGTGATGGTGCACTTGGAACACCTATGGTTGTAGGCAGGGCATTTCTTCGCTCGTTCTTGAACGCTGCGCCCATGTCCAGTCCTGCCGCAGTGGCCACACGGTCGGGGTGCTTGGGTGTGGTCTGTGGCTTTTTTATTTTTTATTTTTTTAATTTTTTTTTTAACCTCAGTTGCATGCAGGTTTGCTACTACAATTATTTTTTGCCTTTTTATTATATTTTTTTTGTTTTTTTTGGTTTTTTGTGTGTGGCTTGGAGCAAACCTTCTTCATAGGTCTTTTCTTTTCAAATATGTACAATTTTTAAATCAATAAACCTTATCAGTAAACTATTATGTTCAGATAAATAAATAAATAAAAATAATCATAACATAAATTTATTCCTAATGTTCAGCTCAGTTTCCAGTACACCAAATCTTTTTTAACACTCAACTTATACCAGGCCCCTGAGGGTTAAGTCCCTTTGAAAAATAAATAATATTTCAAGGGGTGTCCCATATCTAAATTTACTTATACACATTTTTCCAATCAAGATTAAATGGGTAAGATACTTAAACATTTCATGTGTCAAACCATTCTTATCTCGCACATAAATCAGCACATCTGTTGCTTGTAAAATAATTGCTATGTTATATCGATTGTAGAACAATGTTTCAACATGCTTCCACAAATGGTGAATTTTACTGCAATAGAAAAAGAAATGTTCAATGTAATCAACTTGTTCAATACAGTATGGACATTTATCATTATTTGCGAGTCCCATTTTTAAGAGGAGAATATTGGTTGGGTATATATTGTGTAATATCTTCCACTGTAATTCTTTTAGTCTGGTTTCTGTTGTTGTTTCTTTTGCATTAAGCCAAACTTTTTCTTCAATACTAATACCAAGTTTGTTCAGCCAAAATCGAACACAGCAGGGTGGACTATATTTCATATCTGTCATAAAATTTCGAAAATCTCTAGCTTTTAACATCACTTTATCATTAAAATACAATTTCGAGAATTCTTCAGTGACAGCATATACATAATCCGTATTGTTCTTTAAATAACGAGACAACGCCGAGTGAACAACAATGTACTGTAAATAGAGTTCTGGTGAAGTACCAATTAGGTTCTGTACATTTTGAAATGACAAAATGGAATTGTTTTCTAAGAGGTCATTGACATGTGTTATTCCTTTTTTTGCCCAGTTGTCAAAATAAATTACATTATTTTGATATTTTATATCGACATTATTCCATATGCATGCCATCTTCAGAGATGAAGAAGAGTGCAGTGTATTATGTTCCAACCAGACTCGCAGTACTTTGCTCCAGAAGGAGGACTGAAGACTATCTAACCCTTTAAACTTTTTAGGACCAATAATTGAATTAAAACATGATAAATCTGTTCCAAAATTACGGAAATATAATCTAGGAATCCAAGTCCATGTACTATTGTTATTCATATTCGAAAGCTGAGCAAGCCAGCCGCACAGAATAGATTCTTGCAATATTTGCATATCAATCATTTGGATTCCTCCTGTTCCTATTCCACTGCACATAACACTTCTCTTCACTTTCTCAAATGCTTTCTTATTACAATTAATTTTCCTCCAAAGAAAACGAAACAATAACGTATTAATTTCTTTCAACACAGGTTCAGGGATGCATATTGCCTGCATAACATAAACGAGCTGAGAAATCAAAAAACTTTTTATTACGCACATTTTACCAAATATGCCAAGATTCCGTTTTTCCCAGTTTAAAATCACCTGCTTAATACTCTTAATTCGTTGTGTCCAGTTTTCATCCACGAGGGAGGCACTGGATGTATTGCAAAAATATATTCCCAGAATCTTCATTTGTTTAACCCATCTTAATCCGTATTCTCCCTCGTTGCTATTCCGTTTTGATCCAATCCACATTGCTTCTGATTTTACTCTATTTATCTTCAAACCGGATATAATTGTAAACTCGTCTAATATCCCCAAAACAACTTTAATGTCATCTTTATCACGCAGAAACATGGTAACATCATCGGCATACAGAAGTGCCTTCAAAATCTTTTTAAACATATGCACTTCTTCTGAATCGTCAGTTTCAATTTCCAAACCTTTTACTTCAAAACCTTTTCGAAATCGGGTTGCAAGCAGCTCAATTCCAATAACAAAAGCTAGTGGTGAGAAAGGACAACCTTGTCGCACCCCACAGCTGACTTCAAAATCACTTGAGAGCCAACCGTTGTATCCAATGCAGCTTCTTGTGCTACTGAACAATACTTCTACCCAACGTAAAAAATCTGTTCCAAATCCGTATCTCTTAAAGGCATATAACATAAACTCTTTCGATATGCTGTCAAATGCTTTTTTGAAATCTAAAGCAAGTACCAAACCAGGTTTTTCTTGTAATCTAAAGTGTTCAATAACATCATCTATTGTTCTCAGCGTATGAGAGACGTTTCTACCTTTAATAAAACCAACTTGATCTTCGTGTACTATGTTTTGAATAACTGGGCTTAGCCTATTTGCTAAACATTTAGCTAAAATCTTATAGTCTGTATTTGTCAAAGAAATTGGTCTCCAGTTTGATAAACTGCCATGTCCAGTCTTGCCGCAGTGGCCACACGGTCGGGGTGCTTGGGTGTGGTCTGTGGCTTGTTCACGCTGGTTTTCAAGTCGGGATTTTTCCGATCGTCTGTAAGAACTTGCAGCTGCTGCACCAGATGAGGGGTTGTTCTCAATGAGGTTGTTGGCTGAACGTTTTCCGCTTTCCTTGGCTTCGATGAAACTCAAAGCGTCCTCAAGGGATGGGTCAGGGCCTGCTTTCCCCATGATGTCAAGGCGGATTTCGTCGTCAGAGAGGCCGAGGATTAGTGCGTCTCTGACCATAATGTCGCTGTAGTCGACTTCTCGAGCAGGGTCACAAGTACATTTGGTTTTGTAGTTGCAGACGCTAGCTTGTCCTCTGATCCTCGCAGCAAAAGCTCGTACAGGCTCGTCGCGGTCCTGTCTCATCTGTTGTAGGTGGACTCTGGCCACCATTATGTTCTCTTGACGCACCGCCAGTGTTCGCATGTTAGCGAGGATGGCGTCCTCAGAACGTGCGACCAGTGAACCAAATGTTCTGGTAAGGTCTTTTCTGAGGTTGTCATCGCAGCACTCCAGAAGTTGGAAAGGGATTTCTGATGCTGGAAGGTGGGTGCCGGCTTTGTAATCTGACCACCGTTGTTTGAAGTATGCCCATTCCTCGCTAGTCCCAGCTGCTGAGATGGAGGGTCTCCGGACTTTCTCAGGCTTGGCTGCTGGGGCTGGAGCGGCAGTGGGATGGGCAGTGTCTTTGTGGAGTTTGATCAAGGCGACAAGGGCTTCAGCAGGGATATTGGCTCCAAAGGTGGTGTCACAGTCAGCAACTGGGCAGGGGATTGCGTCGTCTGCCATGGCAATGAGTGTATGTTGTGGTCATAAATAAGTACGAAGAACTCTTTGTCTGAGTTTGTAGTTTTATTTACTCAAAACAATGACCACAACATCTGAAACGACAGAGAAAGGAAAGTTACTAAAAGGATGAAAGTAACCCTTGAACTAGATGAAGTGAAGATAAACTGTAATTACTTGGAGTAAACTAAAAGGCAACAATATCTACTCACAATAAGAAATGATTTAGCCACCATGCGTGTATGGTACGTTTGACAGGAAGTGACTTAAAAGGGAAACACAGGAAGTGACTTAAAAGGGAAATCTCCCCAAATACATACATATTACTCTAGAGAGGACAAAGGGAGAGAGAGACAGAGAGAGAGGGAGAGAGAGACAGAGAGAGAGAGAGAGGGACAGAGAGAGAGAGAGGGAAGAGGGGGGGGGGAGTGGCTGCGAGTGTTTCAGGGCGGGTACAACAACCTTTTTTTCAGATAGATAGACTGAACGATGCAGGGGCAGATATATTTACAGACACATAGAAAGATAAATTTTTTATAAATATCAAATTATGTTGTTAGTCTTCATAACAAAACTGACTTTTTTTCTCTCATAGATTCGACAGATTTTCATGCTTTTTCTTTCTTAAATAATATCTTAAACCATCTTCACAGATCCAATTCAGTGGACAAGTGTTCAGACATAGCAATTCATTCCAGCACCAGCTGGGTTTTTTTGTTGCAATTATACAACACTGAATGACATTTCCTCACTACTTTGACTACGAAACAAAATCTGGTTCTTTTGACTTTCAATTTACGATCTTGTTATACCCCCCGGAAAGGTGAAACATCGTATATTTTCCTCGTAGCTCGACGCAGACAATATATTCTGATTCAATGAAATTGTGTCTCCCACGATGCGGACTTTTTGGTTTTTACGCGCGGTGAATAAATCATCCGAGGGTAATCAAACCGTCCCTCTGACAAACCCAATCGCTGGCTTGTGGCTGCCGCTGATTTCCGTGTCTCGGATTCCTT
Source organism: Littorina saxatilis (assembly GCF_037325665.1). Classification (NCBI taxonomy): domain Eukaryota; kingdom Metazoa; phylum Mollusca; class Gastropoda; order Littorinimorpha; family Littorinidae; genus Littorina; species Littorina saxatilis. The sequence goes on along the minus strand of NC_090258.1, from coordinate 1,456,620 downwards.
ATTCACGAGTTTGTCTCCGTAAAGCTACCATCCTTCTCGTCTTAAGGTTGTCCTTCATTGAACCAGAAGTCGACTTCTCGAAGACTTTTTGAAGTCTTTTTACCAAAGAATCAAAGCTAAAGCTGCGTGCAGTCAGTTTCGTAAAGTAGGCTTCGTCCAATTAATGTGAGGCTTCAGCGATCATGCTGATCTCGACAATTCTGACCAGATGTGTACACGTGATTAAAACAGTCTTACGCTTGGATGCACACCAAAAATCAACTGTGTCACTGCACTACTTTTCGCATGGCTCCCCATACTGTGCGTCCCTGCGTCATACATGCACAGTGTAGAACCCGAAAAAACGTACTAGAATTTCTTGAACGGGGTCCCACGACGCCCTAAACCTGAAAAGAGCGGGTCCAGGGTCGCACTAAGTTTCTGATTTTCAGACTGATCGTCTGCTAGTTTCCGTATAGAATTGAGATAAACGTACACAACAGACACAATCTAAGATAGGTCACAGTATCAGTTATAGGTCACAGTATCAGTTATAGGTCACAGTATCAGTTATAGGTCACAGTATCAGTTATAGGTCACAGTATCAGTTATCATCGATTCGTGTCTGTTGTGTATCTTGTTGGACCACTTTAAAGGCCGATATGTCAATATTCGTGTGAATGTTTCGTTTCTATGAATTAAAAGTTCCAATAACTTAACATTTCTTGATTTTTGTGTATAATTATTACTGTGCTGTAGTTTATACGCACCAGCAATGAAACATGCATCAATACTGCGGTATTATAATGTACATATTTGCATAGATAAAAAGGTTATTTTTAACAGGAATTGGATGGAAAACGGCATTAGTACAGTCGGTCACTTGATGAGAGCCGATGGGTTTTTGTCATATAACGATTTTAAATTGAAACATCCAAATTTACAACTGAATTTTGTTTTTTTTCGAGGGCGTTATGCGCTCAGTTAAGAATTTTCATAAAAGATTAAAGTTGGATGCAGTTTTAAACAATGTGTTTCATATTGGTGATGATGTTGTATGGAAACAAATAGCTAAAGGTGGAGTAAAACATATATATACCCATCTTGTGAAAAATTATGGCAATCTACAGTGCATGGAAAAATGTTTTAATTTATTGAATTTTGATGTAAATGTTAGAAAGGTATTTCTGACAATAAGGCGAACTACACAAGACACATATCTGAGGTGGTTCCAATATAGAATACTACATAGAATTTTTCCCACTCAACGCCTGTTATTTTTAATGACAATTTCTGACACATCACTATGTAGCTTTTGTACACAGGAAGAGGAAACCTTAGAACATTTGTGTGCACAAGAGTTTAGCTTTTTTGGTCTGATTTCACAGAATGGTTATGCCTAAATTTCACACATTGCAGTAATTTGAATTTGTCAAAAGAGCTTGTCATTTTAGGGTATTTAGACAACTTTCAAACGGATGCTGTTTTTGATTTGTTTATTCTCCTTGCCAAACAAAGTATGTTTGGAGCCAAATTAAATAAGACAGTCCCAACACTAAATGTTTTTGTGAAAATTGTTAAACAAAGGTTTTTGATCGAAAAGTATAATGCTAGTGTAAATAATTATTATGGTAAATTTGCAAAAGATTGGTGTTTATATAGATACTTTTTTCATTGATGCCATAGGATAATTGTATTGATTGATTTCGTATGAACATTTTTGAATGTGATACCCCCTGACCCATTTATTCATAACAGGTTATACAGTACTTTTATGCCGATAATTAAACCCCATGTATACTTGGAGGCTAAAGTGTGACCACCGTCCCCACCTACCCCCCCCCCTCCCCTCCCCCAACCTCAGTTACCCTCCCCCCCTCTCCTCACCTCAGTTTCCCCCCCCCCACCCCCACCCCTTCCATGTCCCCTGTCTTTTCAACAACCCACCCTACTGTCTATGTCTGTGTCTTGTCTATGTATGTACGTGTGTATGCGCTTTGTTGATAAACTCTGTGTATGCTGTATGTTATGTTGTGTTTATGTGTATATAAAAAAAAAATAAAAAAAATACTGCGGTATTTAATTAAATCAATTTGAACAATGGAGCAGGCCTGACCTTTCGGCAATGGAAAGACGATTCTTTATCGTCGGACTTTCCACTGCTGTGTACACGCGAAGTAGATACAATATGTTGGGTTTTGGGATATGGAATCCGAAATCCAGCAAATGCCAACCAGTTCTCATATTGCCAGGGACGCAAGACAAGGATCACGCTGTGATGAAGACGAGAATCGTCGTCTATGTGACCACCACGATTTGTTGACAATAAATGCAATTTTCAAGTACTGTTCACAATGTAGGCATGCTTGGTGTGTGATGTCATTATTTCTAAATCAAATGCAAGTTTGTACATATTTGAGCGATTAAAACTGTTTATTGTCAGAGTATGCCCCTTTAATGTAGTCGGTTTATTGCGTGTTACGGTTCCTTTAAAGGGATTGCGTGTTAAGGTTCCTTTAAAGGAGCAAGCTAATTTATCGCAGGATAAGGTGCCGTTAATTTACATCCCTTTAATCCCAAGTATATTTCAGAAGTAGGCCCCTTTAATCAAGCCAGGTTATCGCAGGATTAGGTCTCTTTTACAGAGCCACTTTAGAACAGGATTAAGCCCGTTTAACCGAGCCAGTTTATAGCAGGATTAGGTCCATTAACAGAGCCAGTTTAGAACAGGATAAAATCTCTTTAACCGAGCCAGTTTATAGCAGGATTATGTCCATTAACAGAGCCAGTTTAGAACAGGGTTAAGCTCCTTTAACCGAGCCAGTTTATAGCAGGATAAGGTCCCTTTAACCGAGCCAGTTTATAGCATGATAAGGTCCCTTTAACCGAGCCAGTTTATAGCAGGATTAGGCCCCTTTAACCAAGCCAGTTTATAGCAGGATTAGTCCCTTTAACCGAGCCAGTTTATAGCAGGATTAGGCCCCTTTAACCGAGCCAGTTTATAGCAGGATTAGTCCCCTTTAACCGAGCCAGTTATAGCAGGATTAGGCCCCTTTAACCGAGCCACTCCTCCCCAACTCTCGTCTCGGGCGAATTCTCTTTCACACGCACTATTTCTTTGTCTCGACCATCCCAGCGCGCTGATTTGATCACTTATTCATGCGCCTCCACTTCGATTTTCCAGATAGCCATCAGCGACACAATAGAATTTTTAATTATGAGAGGGTGATAGACTAACCGTGAAAAGGTTTTCTGCTTGTCTATCTCTCTGAGACTAACGGTAACATTGCTTTCGCGCTTGTCCAGGTCTACACGCTGAGCAGCATGGCATGACGGGAAACTTTATGTATGACGTCAGCCGGAGAGAGTCGTTTCTGATTGGTTCCAACAAGGAGCAGTACCACCCTCATTGGTGGGAAGGCGGAGAGCCCTTGTGGGTATCTGCAGTCAAACAGGTCAGCATGACGATTACTGTGAACGTGTATTTGTACAGAGAGAGAGAGAGAGAGAGAGAGAGAGAGAGAGAGAGAGAGAGAGAGAGAGAGAGAGAGAGAGAGAGAGAGAGAGAGAGAGAGAGAGAGAGAGAGAGAGGGGAATGGGGGGGGGGGGGGGCAAAGAGAGAAGGATGAGGCAGAAAGAGAGAGAGAAAGGGGTGGGCGGGGGGGGGGGGGGGGGGGGGGGGGGAGAGAGAAAGAGATACAGAGCCAGACGGACAGAAGGAGAGAGGTAAGTACGCGGTAGTGGTAACAAATGAATGGCTTGTTTCTCCACAAAATATTAAAGAGATATTTTCTGCCTGTAGAATTATCTCTTTCACTTAGCAGCACGGGGATATTTAGCTGACTATAATGGTCATACTGTGGTTCTGAAAAATGGATTTTTCACTCTGTAAACGTTCGAACTACTCTTCTTTCCCAAAACGTTTGAATTGTAATTTCCTCAAATAAAAAAAAAAGTTCTCAAAACTTACGATACTACAAATTTAACCCTTTACGTCATATAATTTCACTAGAATTATTTTTTGCATTGATAAGAGTGAATTGTACCTAAAATAACTCAATAGGCACTAGACCGCGAGCTTTGTCTTCACAACGCTAAAGTACAACATTACCGATGTTTTTGTTTGTGTCCTTCTTCTTCAGCGTTCCAGAATGCTCTGGTTACGTGTGAGCTCGTTTGCCCATTTGGGTTCCCCACACTATACTCTGAGAGCATAGTCAATCACTCCGCTTTCGTTGAGTAGGCATGCTGGGTATTTTCGTGTTTCCACAACCCAACGAACTCCGACATGGATTACATGATCTTTTCCGTGCGCACTTGGTCTTGCGCTTGCGTGTACACACGAAGGGGGTGAAGTCACTAGCAGGTCTGCACATAAGTTGACCTGGGAGATCGGAAAAATCTCCACTCTTAACCCACCAGGCGGCAGCGACCGGGATTCTAACTCGCGACCTCCCGATTAGGAGGCCGACGTCTTACCACCACGCCACTGCGCCCGTCTGTTTGTGTCCAACTGGAACGATGGTCTTACGCCATAGCCTGGACTGTGCTGACAGACACGATGGTCTTACGCCATAGCCTGGACTGTGCCTACGGACACGATGGTCTTACGCCATAGCCTGGACTGTGCTGACAGACACGATGGTCTTACGCCATAGCGTGGACTGTGCTGACAGACACGATGGTCTTACGCCATAGCCTGGACTGTGCTGACAGACACGATGGTCTTACGCCATAGCCTGGACTGTGCTGACAGACACGATGGTCTTACGCCATAGCCTGGACTGTACTGACAGACACGATGTTTGGACGGAAAGCAACCTGGTTTAAATTGCACATGACCACATAACCCCAGTTTTACTTGGTTGAAATAAAACTAAATGTAATATAATATGAAAGTCGCTTGTTCATTCCAATGCTTGTTAGTCTCTCAGGTTCCAGAATATGAATTGGTTCAGCATAACTCTCACGTGCCCTAGTTGCACCTGTCGTATGCATTTCTCTCACGTCCCTTAGTTGCACCTGTCGTATGCATTTCTCTCACGTCCCCTAGTTGCACCTGTCGTATGCATTTCTCTCACGTCCCCTAGTTGCACCTGTCGTATGCATTTCTCTCACGTCCCCTAGTCGCACCTGTCGTATGCATAACTCTCACGTCCCCTAGTTGCACCTGTCGTATGCATAACTCTCACGTCCCCCAGTTGCACCTGTCGTATGCATAACTCTCACGTCCCCCAGTTGCACCTGTCGTATGCATAACTCTCACGTCCCCCAGTTGCACCTGTCGTATGCATAACTCTCACGTCCCCTAGTTGCACCTGTCGTATGCATAACTCTCACGTCCCCTAGTCGCACCTGTCGTATGCATAACTCTCACGTCCCCCAGTTGCACCTGTCGTATGCATTTCTCTCACGTCCCCCAGTTGCACCTGTCGTATGCATAACTCTCACGTCCCCTAGTTGCACCTGTCGTATGCATAACTCTCACGTCCCCTAGTTGCACCTGTCGTATGCATAACTCTCACGTCCCCTAGTTGCACCTGTCGTATGCATAACTCTCACGTCCCCTAGTTGCACCTGTCGTATGCATTTCTCTCACGTCCCCTAGTCGCACCTGTCGTATGCATAACTCTCACGTCCCCTAGTTGCACCTGTCGTATGCATTTCTCTCACGTCCCCTAGTCGCACCTGTCGTATGCATAACTCTCACGTCCCCCAGTTGCACCTGTCGTATTCATTTCTCTCACGTCCCCCAGTTGCACCTGTCGTATGCATAACTCTCACGTCCCCCAGTTGCACCTGTCGTATGCATTTCTCTCACGTCCCCCAGTTGCACCTGTCGTCTGCATTTCTCTCACGTCCCCCAGTTGCACCTGTCGTATGCATAACTCTCACGTCCCCTAGTTGCACCTGTCGTATGCATTTCTCTCACGTCCCCTAGTTGCACCTGTCGTATGCATAACTCTCACGTCCCCTAGTTGCACCTGTCGTATGCATAACTCTCACGTCCCCTAGTTGCACCTGTCGTATGCATAACTCTCACTCCCCCTAATTGCACCTGTCGTATGCATAACTCTCACGTCCCCCAGTTGCACCTGTCGTATGCATAACTCTCACGTCCCCCAGTTGCACCTGTCGTATGCATTTCCAGCGCTTACGTCCCATTGTTTCTCACATGTTGCTGAAGTGGTTTCGCAGACTGACGTAGCTGCAACTATCGACATTTTTTGTGTGCACAAATTCTGCCCGCTCTGCACACAAAGCAGCAAAGCGGTAGATACTGGTGTATGGTGTATGGTGTATGGTGAATGGTGTATGGTGTATGTGTCCAAATGGTCTCACGTAAAAGCCTAGATTATTGTACGGGAAGAAAGCAACCTTTAAATTGCACATGACCACACAGTTTTCCATAGTTTGAGTAAAGATAGATTTAACATAAGATGAAAGTCCTTTGTTTATTTCAATGCGTGTTAGTCTCTTAGGCGCCAGGAGACTGGTTCCGCACAACTCTCACTTACTCTAATTGCACATGTCGTAGGCATTTAGAGCGCTTACTTCCCTTCGTTTCTCACATCATGTGCTGGGTTGGTTTCAGAATCGCACGTGCTACATGTACTACTGGCCGGGCTGCGAGGTGACGATTCACGGCGTGACCCCCACGTACTGTCGGCCCTACAAGGGAATCCCCAGCATGGAGGGCTTCAGGGACGCCATCACCAAGAGTCTGTCACACCTGCAGTTTGAGGGGGCCGGCGTTGCAGGTGTGAAGAATGTTCAGTTACGCTGGTTTACACAGAACAGCAATTTTTACATTTAGTCAAGTTTTGACTAAATGTTTTAACGTAGAGGGGGGAATCGAGACGAGGGTCGTGGTGTATGTGGTGTGTGTGTGTGTGTGTGTGTGTGTGTGTGTGTGTGTGTGTGTGTGTGTGTGTAGAGCGATTCAGAGAAAACTACTAGACCGATCTTCATGAAACTTGACATGAGAGATCCTGAGTATGGTATCTCCAGACGTTTTTTTTCATTTTTGTTTTATAAATGTCTTTGATGACGTCATATCCGGCTTTTCGTGAAAGTTGAGGCGGCACTGTCACGCTCTCATTTTTCAACCAAATTGGTTGACATTTTGGTCAAGTAATCTTCGACGAAGCCCGGACTTTGGTATTGCATTTCAGCTTGGAGGCTTAAAAATTAATTGATGAGTTTGCTCATTAAAGTTGTCATTAAAATCGATTTTTCGCAAACAGATTTAAAATTGATTGCATCGTATTCTTCATCACATTCTGAATCTAAACATATGGTACATATGTCATGTTTACTCTTAAAATGTGATCACAATTAACGAAAATAAAATTTACGATTAAAATTTAAGAAATCGATCCAAAAATGATTTCATCTTATTCTTTATCATTTCCTGATTCCCAAAACATATAGATATGATAGGTTGTATTCAAAACAAGCTCAGAAAGTTA